>NC_139727.1:17332663-17382319 GCF_964211835.1 Anser anser
CAAGCCACCTGGAGCTATGGCCGGTGATCAGAACTTGCACTCCACCGCCATTAACGCGCACACTTCTGATCAGACCTGGTCTCTTTTATAAAGTTACTACAAGACTGCTTTCTACTGGAAAACCGTGAGCTTCCCCTCCCCAGCCCCACCCCGTGTGCTCCACTGACTTCCTCCTTTGCGTATTTGTAGCACAGACTGATTGTAGCCACGTGAGAGAAGGAACAAATTCTCTTCTGGACATTTGATAATTGATATTTTGGATTATTCCATAATTATATAAACTTTGCGTCCCGATGCCCTTGAGCTCCTTCTAGAAATCCATGGCAGCATTGCATGAGAGTTTTTATATTCAGTCTTGAGAGGGCGATTCCCCTCTTCCTACACCAAATCTGATAGCCACCTGGACTATGAAATTATGAAGGTTTAAAGGATTATGAAACTGTCTCAGAATCATGACTCTTGTTTAACTGAACAGTTTTGGAATGTGGAATAATTAAACTTGATATTTGATTGTTTGTGTAACGGGATGAAAGGTTTCATATATGGTCAGAGCATTTTCCTTGCCCAGAGGCTTTTCAAAAGCCCAGAGCTCTTACAGTGCAAGACACAGAACTACTTCAGTTTTCTAGCACTTTCCCCTACTTAAGTAGCTTTAAACGAACTTTGCACCCACAGGTCACAATTTCTTAGGAGTGGCTAATGACATCTTTAGTTCTTAGCTAAAAGAAATAGAGGAAGGAAAGTCAACCCATTGCCCTCTCTTCTAGCCAAGGCTGGCTGATTTCTAAGCAGATAAAACACCTCTTCATTCAAAGCGGGTCAGTCTCTTTTTAGCATCCTGCTGATAAATACTGCAGGGACAGGATGGAGCACTAAGCTTTATACACAGAAAAGCTGGCTGCTTTTTTGATGTTTCACTACTACTCCTCACTGTGTCATGGAAAGAGGCTTCTGTTTTTTTTTTTTTTAAGAACCATGTTTAAAAACAAAAAGAAAAACAAATTAGTATTAACTAGATGCCAGGTGCCTTGCAGATGTGGAAACACAGCTGGGATTGCTGCCTCTTCTCACTCAATGGCATGTTGGACCGAATGGGTGCATGTTTCTAGTTTTTTCTCCCTTCCCCTTTTCCTTTGTCTTTCAATTTAATTACATTGTGTGATTATTTTTTATGTTTTACCCTGTTTGTGTGATGAGTTTTAAAGGGGGAAAAAAATGAACACAATCCTGTAGCTGAATCCTTGGTGTGTGTTTGGGATGAGGGAGGGAGCATGGAGAAAAGTCCTTCTTTAAAAAAAGAAACACAACAAAAATAAAACCTGAACATGTGTAAAATCCTGTATCATTTATGAAATATGTATAAAAGAGCAATGTACTTCTGGAACAATAAATAACTATTCAATTTTTGAATTGGTGCTCTTGAATAACATCATTTTCCCCAGCTATATTCCATGTGTGGCAGCCGTCTCCTGAGTTTCCTCCATTTCTTTCTGTTTAGGTGGTTTCTTCCTGACCTTCCATCACTGAGGCCGTGGTGGTACAGATAATAGCTTTCCTGAAGAAGCTTGGATGGAGATCTTGCTGCTATACCTAGCCGCGTAACACAGGGATCTCAGGAGCAGTCGAGGTGGTGAGGTAGAAGTAGAGATGTTTGGTCTAACCAAGGGCTGCCTTGGTTTGACCAGCATAGTAGTTCCCTGTGGAGTCTGACAACATCTGGAGACTTGTGGCAGGTTGCAGGATAAGAACATGTATGAGCGTGTAACACCTAGCAACCTAAAACATCCCAAGTGTTGTTAGCACGTTTCTGTATTGAGTTCAAGTGCTGTTTGAGAGGAAAACTCTCAAGTTTTGACCTTTTATTCTTTCCTTTCTAAGCCCTTCGTTTGTTCTGGTCTGATTAGTCCTGACGGCATATCTTCCATTTGTTAACTTTAGGAATCAGCAGACTGTGTACTTTGTCCTAACTTCATGGAATGTTAGGATGAATGTTCAGTGCCAGAAGATTTTTTAATATGTCCAACTGTAAAAAGTCATGATTGGCCAGTTTTCCAACAGCCAAGTCTCTCGTGTGTTTTTAAAGACAGAAATGAGGGCTGGAAGCTGTTAGTTGTGAGCTGCCTTTAATCACTGTTGAAATTTAGTTCAGCAATGCTGACAAACCCTCTTCTTCCAAGCAGCCCTTAGTCTGCTGCTGTGTGCAGGCAGACTGCTTGGAACAATTGTATAAGAACTCTTCCATTTTGTCATCCAGAAGAACTGAAGACTGTGACATCTAGCACCAAAATCCCTATTTTGAAAGCAAAGAAATGCTATGGCAAAATTGTTCCTGCGCATACTTTGTTGTTCTACAGATGATGTGGGGAAAGGAGGGGTAAAGTAAGATTCTATAATTGTACCCTGAAGTAGGGGCTGTCCTGGGGGTCCTGTCAGTTTGTAGCCCTGGAAGCCTCCTGTCTCATTCCTCTGACACCTGGTCTCTGCTGGGGGTGGGTGGCATCACAGGCCTCAACCTCTAATCTCCATGTCTCTGCTTTTGTTGATGTTCAAAGGCATGATGTATGTTTTTGTTCTTTGCACTGTTGTGTACCAACATCAACAGTGTTTTGCAAGAACTACTTCATGCCTGAAAGACAGGCAGGTAATAGGGTCCTGTCCCACTGGCAGCGTTTTAAGAGCAGGCAGTGCTGCCTGAATCGTAATGTAGCACAGTGTTCTTAAGCTCCTATGAAGGCTGAACAGCAGCATGTGCTGCAGTGTTCAGATGCCTCTTTCTACCACTTTTGGTGGTTTTTGTTTTTGTTTTTGTCTTTTTTTGCTTGACCTCTCTTCTCTCCTTTTCTGCAAGGGAACTTTTGAATAAATACATATCAAGTTTAAAATTGTTTGGAGAAACTTGGTTCCCCTCTGCTGTGCCCGAGAGGCTCTAAAGAAGGTGTTAATGGCTTCTTTTCCTTGAAGACCACAGAAAAAAAACCTTTTTCTGTGTCCCTGTAATTCTTTATCTGGCAGGCAGTCATAATGAACGCCTTGCTGCAATTTCTTACGCTTCCCTGTTGGTTTGCATGGTGCTCTGAACCTGCTGTTGGCTGTCAAATCTTTGCACTGCATCAGTCAAGGAAAGCCAGCCAAGCTGCCTTGTCTTTCTAAGTCAGTGGAGCAGTTTATTTGACCTACTGTGTGCTTTTGTGTGGAGTTGTAAATACAACCTGCTTTCCTCTGCCACGTTCTGTAACTATTTTGTTTTCATATAAGGAAAACAATTTTTTGCATCTGAAGTATTTTTCTACCTATTCCAATTATTCCCTTTAAAATCAGTTTTATTTCTACATTGACATAAAGGGTGAGAAGTAAGACAGGCACGGAAACCAAACCTGCATTGTGTCTAAGTCATGGAGCATCATGGAAGCTGGTGTTATGGTGTGTCACTGTGACTCTGTGAGCTTGTAAAAGATGGTTCAATTCCTATTTCTGCCTCCGCTGAGTTTTACAATTGGGTGTTTGCTGTCTGTGTCCATCTGGAAATTGAGGATCATGGAAGAAACACTGGGTCCTGAAGGACCTCTGGAAAACATTCTTAAACACCAAGTTTCAGTACTGGGGGGGCTCAGTAAGGGAAAGGAAATTACTATTCTTCACTGAGAGTTGTGTGCTTGGCTGATTTTTCTGTGCTCTTGGTGTTTTACTTGTGTTGAGTTCGCTCGTAGTTGACCAAACCTCGCGTTTGCTCTCTGATCTCAGCACCTCTTCCCATTGGCACTGTGTCCTGGGACAAACTGTTTACAGAAACGAGGGCTATCTCAAAGTCCTTGACACTCTGCAATCCATCTCAGCAGCCTGTCAAGGCTTATTGTGAGCATACATCCTCCAGTTAATTGCAGATGGGTCCTGTCACGTGTGGTGGGCTCTCCTCGCTCTCGGTGGCAGGAAGCGTTGATTAGCTCTTCCGTCTGCCTCCTCTGGCAGGCTCCAGGAGCTGCTCCTGCACCAAGTGCTCTTGACACACCTCACTTTCACCAAACATCAATGTTTGACAAAAAGCCTAGCCTCAGCCAACACTGAGCGTCTTTATTCATCATTCCGTTTCATACAGCATGAGGCTTTCCAGCCTAGCTAGCTGCCTTTTTCAAGACTTTGAGCTCCTGAGCAGGTTTGGAAGGTCCCATCTCTTGGGTACCAAAATAAAATCCCAGCCCTTTAATTTAACACCACCTTACTTGTTTGTATCCTTTAAGAAAGGGATCATCTGTTTGCAGCAGTTTTTTTTCCCCCTCAGGATTAATTGCTCCAGCTCCCAGAGGCAGAGGTTGACAGTGGCCTACTCCACTACCAGCTGCTGTTCTGTGGGGGGAAACCAGGGTTGTGTATGTCACCTGGAGCAAGTGGCAGAATAACAAAAAATGCTGATAGAAGACTTGCCTCTGCTCATTCTTATTCCAGAAGACTCAGTCTTTCTTTCTGTGGATGTTCAGAGGCAGCATGCTGAATCTTCTCCAGCTTTATACTTTTTTCTTGAACTAGATAGTTACAGTGATTTGGGTCAGAGTCAGCAATGAAAATGCTGGGGCATCTGTCTTTAGTCCCTTTGGGTAACTTGAAAGGGACTGTTTGTGAGACCTTCGAGGCTCAAAGCTGCTGTGATGCAACTTATTTCCTTATGTTAACTACTAGTTGTCAGTCACATATAATTGTCAAAGCAGTGCTCATGTCAGTCCTAATATACCACTTCCAAAATAAAAGCGGCTGCTAATAAAATGGTTCCAAGAGAACTATACACACCTCTAACATAAATAGAAAATTAAATTCAAACCTGTCAGTTTTATTTATCCAGGAACTCAGGTATGAATCAAGCTCTGAATGAAAATGGCAAATATAACTTCCCCTGCCTTGCTGTATCATTCTGTGTTCAATTTTAGTTTCTCTTCTGGGAATTCACATCATTCACCTTTTGAGGGTTATCTGCCTTACTAGCTTGATGGAGTGAATGTGTTCTTCTTTCCTGTTGTTGAAAAAACTTTTCTGGTACCGCAAGCTGTCAGCACAATATAACCGCAAAGATTTTTTTTTGGTGGTGGGAGCAATGACAGCTGCTTTTGTTGTTCGCTGTAATCATTCACTACTGAAAAAGGTTCTACCGCTGGGGTGGAGCATGCTGCGCTTCGCCACCAAGGGAAACACCCAGGCACAGAGAGACCAACCATTGAGAAATTTCTATAATGCACAGCGTAGGTGCTCCATCTCCACAGAGCAGCCAAATACTCAATTCCTTGCCTCATGCAAACTTAAAGTGGAAAGAACAAAGCCTTTTCTTCCCCCCCACTGAGATTTGAAGGAAGCATATTAACCTTGACATTCTTCCTTATACCAGCCTGCTGCAAAAGTGGGGGGTGTAAGGGAAATGGGGAAATCCTTTGTGCCATTGCTGTAGGGTTAGCTGCGCTCTGCTGAGGGAGACCTTTCTGCTTGCAGATGATATTTGGGGTAAGCTGTACGACCCCTGTTCAGAAGCAGGGAGGGACTTGCCTATGTACAGATGTTTATGTATACATACACGTTAAAACAGATTTTAATCTAGTGTTCACAGTAGGAGCTACAGCTTAGTGGGAAGAAAGGAAAGATCCCTTTGTGCTCATTCACATTGTCCTTGGTGTATCTCATTGACAACCATGGTGTTTGGTTTGCCTTCGTAGAGAACAGATTTCAGAAAGCTGGGAGCTAACGTGGTCATCTCATCTGTAGGCAGAGCTCCTGGTTCTGACCTGCCACATGGCCTGATTTTATTTGAACAAGCAAGGCAGAGGTTCTCAGTTACTCAGTTTTGCGTGGAAGGTTATTCAGTACTGTTGGGTTTCTTGCTGTTTTTTTTTTTTTTAAAAAGAAGACAGAGGACATAAGACTACTGCAGAAAGATGCCTTTGTCTTCGTTTGATAATCTCTGTGATGGTTGGGTTATGTGACCAGAAGTGGAAAGGGTCTTTGTCTAACATAGGAACAGCTTACTTCCTTGTGGGGCACCGGCCCTTCACTTTGACTGATGTTCCCATTGTAGGCCTAGTCCCAGCACTCATTTGCAATCTCTGCTCAGAAGGCTCAGTTCTCCTCTGGCCACTATTTCCTGCAGTTAAAGCTCCCTAGCTGGCGTTTTCTGACTGAGGGGGAGCCATGAAGTCGTATGACTTGGGGAAGGAGCAGAGATAACAATGAGCACCCATCTGCTCCTCTCTTCCATCCCTTCGGGATGTCCGGGTGTCCCCTGGTTAGAATTCCCCTCCAGATAAGATAGTGGAGGTGTCACCGTGGGGCAGTCAGGCAAGAAAACAATAGCAAGTTGCGTCCAAAAAACAAGATCGATCAGTAACTGCACCTTTGTTGTCAGTAAGGGGCAGAGCTGTTTTGGAGAGGTCAAGGCTGGTGTTGTACCCCACATCCCTTCAGCTTCTTCCTCTGATAAACTTCTACAAGAGCTATCCCAGTTGCTTTTCAGAAAGCCTGGGGTCAGAAGCTGCACTGAGAGGAAGGCTGCAAGAGGCACAGCGTGTGCAAGGGCTTCCAAGGCTCTCTTACTCAAGTGGTAACTGTGCCTCGGTTGAGTGGGATGTTCCAGTACTTGTTTTTCTGCCTCTGCTTTGTTGTCCAGCTGCAGCCAGTGTCTTTAATGGGTGAGTGAAGAGGCATTGCCTTCTAGCTTATTCTGTTCACCATCTTTAAGGTTTGTGCTGAGCATTGGTGTTCTTAGGTGACAGACTGGGAGATGTGAGAGAGATCCTTTTTCTTCGAGTGTGGTGTGAAATTTCTTCCAGGTGGAAAGGTCTTTGTCACAGAGCGTGGTGCCTTCCCTCCTGGGAGAATCTTCACTGCTAAGCACTGGGGAATTTTCTTCTCCTCTAGCAGGAGAGACTCTACAAATAGCTGTTAAGCTACTTTTTCACCCCTTCTCTGGCAAATCTGAGCTGAATTTAGAGTCATAACGCAGTGCTGCTTGTTTCATTGCTTATTTGTGCCAGAGCAGACCTCCAGTACACAGTGTATGTAGGATTAATTTCTGGAGAATGGTGGGCTTATGAATGCCTGCTAGAGCCTGATTTGTCATCCAGTATATACGTTAGCATGTCAGCTAGAGAGCTAATGATATCATCAAGATTACAAATTGTAAAGCTTTACTTGATGGCTGATGCTTGTCAGGCTGAATTGCTCAGGCCACGCAAAAAGCGTTGGGGAGGAAAAAAATGGAGCCATGAAAAATGGAGGGGACTGGAGATAGTTGTATGTCTTGAGCAAAACCCCAGCGCCTTCAGCCTCTGGGGAGAAGAGAAGAGAGGTTGATTGGCTGGTTCTTTATTACTGTGGAGTTTCTTCATAAAAACTCAAATCAGTTGTCAGTAAGCTGTGGCACCAGAGCGCTTTGTGTCTGTGGGGAGGTTGGCCTGGGGCAGCGTTGGCAGTCCGAGGGGGGCCATGCAGGTCTGCAGTGCTCTAAAGAGCAACGGCTGCTTTTCCTGCTTGTCTACCTGCTCTTTAGGCCATCCTGAAGCTCTCAGAGAAGTGAAAGAGGGTACGGGGTGCTACCTCATTTCCCTGAAGCACCTGCTTCCAGCTCCCTCTGAGCCACTGCATCTTCATCTCAGTAAATTTTGTCTTTAAATTATCTCCTGTCTGTTTAGGAGACAATGTGATTTCTCAGCATGAGTGTTTGCAGAGTCTATCTACAAAGGGTATTTCATAAAGTTAATTATACTGTGTAAAAGCTAATGAGAGTGTGTGTATTTTTGGTGCTGCCCAGCTGGGAAGCTGACAGGGCATTCCTTGCTTTGCCTCGTTTGGCTTTTAACACAAAAAGCTTTTAATCTTAGTCAGTGACTCACCCTAAGGCCATACCAAATCATGTTGTGGAAGCCAAGAGCATTACACTGAGGGAAGCCCAGAGGAAGCTATTTTCAGCTGTGTGCATAGAAAAGGCAGGACTCATCTTTTCTGGTCTTGAGAAGTCAAGTGAGCTTTTAGAGAATAGGATTGAACAGCACTGCTGCTGTCTGTGGGTAAGGGCAGGAGGCAAGGAGAGGCAGGTAAGAGAGAGAGCTCATGAAGAAATGCCTGCCAAATCCCAACAGAGACTCCTGCTGCAGTCCTCCTTCTGCTCCTCGGGAGACCTGAGGGCTGCTTGTGGTGAGAGCAGATCTGCTCCTCTGAATATCTGATGAATTATGGCACTGGAGAGCACCTTTGTAACCCAGAGCTGCTCTCCCTGCACCAGCTTACAGCTCTGCAGCGCTCTTGTGGCTACAGCAGCTGCTCCTGTCTTTTATACTGCATTTGAGGCCAAACAAAACGTGTCTGTGGCTGAGGACGGCACAAGGATTTTAGTCTAGAGAAATGCCGTGTTTGTGGGGAGGTACAGGACAGCACGTCAGTGAGGCAGATGTTTACAGAGGGTGCAGCTCACTAAGGGTGACTTGAAGTCCCTGGTCAGAAGCACATATACTTCACATTTTCAAGTCAGTGAAGCGCATCAAAATACTGAACCAAGAAGGTTTGTCTGCGTCCAGAGCATTCTGGTAGAAACAACATCATGTGTCCTCCCCACCCCAAATTGCATCAGCTATTGTTCAAGCAAAATAAGAGAGAACAGTTTTAGAACTTGAAATGTGATGCAGAAAGTACAGTGTATTCCAGGCTGCCAGCGTTTAATCAGAATGATTGGTTTTATTAGCCTACTTCTAGCAAATGATAATCAATTCTCCTTACTCAAGACAATATTAGCATTCATTTCGCTTAATAGGGAATAGTTAGTCACAGGTAAGTGGTGCTTAATCAGGTATTAAATGCATGTGGAAATGAAACCTCTGGGCTTGTAGTGAGGAAGCTGCCAAATCAGGGTTAATTAGGAGAAGACTGAAAATGTAATGAACGCTTTAATTCTTCATTTTTTTTCTCCCTGTGCTATTCTTCTGTAGTAATTATTTGCAGAAAGTTCAGAAAGGGCTTGAAAAGGAACACGCTCCTTGAGCCTGGTGTGAACAGACGAGTACCCACCAAGAGGTCCACGTGTTTGTATCTTGCCCTCACAAACAAACACTTCACTCACAAGCATCTCACCTCCTATGGAGATCAAGAGGGTTTGTGGGCTTGCAAAGAACGTGACTGTGTAGAGCCGAACATTTTGAAGGTCCTGATTCAGACCCTTGTGCTCTCTAGTTTTTAAGATAATAAATAAAGAGATATGGGGAAGCTGTGTCAAATGCAGGGAGGCAACATCATCCCGCAAAAACACAATAGATAAATCATGAAGGTAGGCAGCACTGGGCAGAGGGAGAAGTAGGTGATGGAGTCCCTGCAGAAGACCAGGGTGGTCTTACAGAGGGCTACTGCTTCTCCCTCTTGATCCACTGCAGCATTTTCCAAACTAGATGGATTTGAGTTATAGCTCTTTAAACTCACCGTGGCACAAGTGTACGCAGCTATACAAGACGCAATGAGGAACAAAAGTCCCGTAAATGGAGCAGGGTCACTTTCTCCTACCTCACCTCTCTTGGTTAGAGACAGTCTGCTGGGCTATCGATCAGCTCCAGTGTGACCTGGATAGGCAGTTCTTATATTCCGCTGTTTAAAATTGTGCCCTGAAATGAGTAGGAGCTGATAAATTATGCTTGCAGATTACTTGCAGTTATATTGGAGTCTAATAACTGAAATTGCATATTTTCTTTCTATACGCCTTAAATGTAGCATTCCTGTCCCATGTCTTGCAGTTCACGTTTTAACTGACGCTTTGCAGGGTGATCTCTGGCTGTGGTTATGGCAACTTGACTGTGAGGGCTGAAATGAGCTGTAGGTGGATTTTTAGAGAGGCTGTGTAACCTGTTTGAACCTTCGTCCTCTTCTCCAGGACATCACCAGTCACTTCAGGAGGGGCTTGCAGAGGCTCAGTTAGCACTTGACCAAAGGGTGGATGTCCTGGGCTTGACCCAGTGCTCCCAGGGCATACTTCTTGTGGTAAAAATCACTCCTCAGACCTCAGGTTTGCTTGTATGTATTTTTTTTCCTCTTATACTCTACAGCAGCTAAACAACAAGTCAGACTGTTGCATAATGGTGTCAGAGCTCAGTTAGTTCACTCCTTCCAAGACATTTAAGCCAAGCTGTCAGAATTTTCCATGAGGCAGTTAGTTAGCTGGTATTGCTGCCTCACCCCAGGGATCTCTATCTATCACAATGATTCTGTTAAGTCAGGAATAGAAAAAGAAATTTTTTTTGCGCTCCTTGCAATTATAAGTCAACAACTCAATCTGTATCTGCTAGATGTTCTCTCTTGTGTCTTGCTGCATGTCTCAGCCCTGGACCCCTGCTCTGCCTACATCAGCCTGAACGAGCCCTGGAGGAACACAGATCATCAGATAAATGGCTCCCACGGCCAGCCCACGTGCGACAGTCAAATCGACGGGGAGTGGTATCGCTTCACTGGCATGGCTGGTGACGCCATGCCTACCTTCTGCATCCCCGAGAACCACTGCGGGACCCATGCTCCCATCTGGCTGAACGGCAGCCACCCGCGCGAGGCGGATGGCATCGTCTCGCGCCAGGCCTGCGCCAGCTTCAATGGCAACTGCTGCCTCTGGAATACCACGATAGATGTCAAGGCGTGTCCGGGAGGGTACTACGTCTATCACTTGACCAAGCCCAGCGTTTGTTTCCACGCGTACTGCGGGCGTAAGTAGCTGCAGAAAGCTCTTTTCTGAAACCCACTCATCCCCGCAGGGCAGGAAAGGTAGTGAGGATCCAGACACCTGCAAGAGACTGACTGATTTTTGCTTTCTCACCCAGAGCATGTCAGGTGATGCAGTGCCTGCCTACGTGGTGCTGATCAGCCCGCTTCACCTATGTGAGTTCCAGCCTTCAGTCAGCTAGCGGAAAGCTTCTGTAGCTGACCTGGCTGCAATGATTTAATGCTCACTATGGGCCCTGTGGTTTGCCTTGGCAAGCTACCAAAGCCACAATTTGCATCTCTGACTTACAGTAATTAAACCAGATTGTTTCTGATCAGCTTCAGCAGTTTGGCTTCCTTGTTGTGGGCCAGGTCTGTGACTGATGGACTGGCTGCGGGGCATGAAGCTGACGGTACAAATGCAGTATTTGCAGTGCACGCTCAGTGGTTTGTGTTGACAATGCTCTCGTTGTGCCCTAGATTTTTATGACATCTGTGATGTGGTGGATTGCCAGGACTCCTGCCTGGACACCAATGACTGCACATGTTCCCTGGGGACAACGCTAGGACCTGACGGACAGACATGTCTGGGTAAGTGCAGAAACAAGCTGTGTCAGTCCCTGATAGTTTCTTTCCATTTTGTTTTTCATTGCTCACATCTCAATCCCCTGTCTTTAAATGCAGTATACAAGAGAGTAAGTATGCTGGATGAACTTTCCCCTTGCTGGTTAGAACAGGTCCTTGACTCTGTAAATGGCTCCTGATCCCTCCCCACAGGGTGAGATGCAGCATCCCAGGACTGAATGCATTCTGTGCCCCTGGCGCTGCAGTTACAGAGCCTGGATTTGCTCTCTGCGTGGTCCAGCAGCAGGTTGCCCATGCTGAGGGCAGCATCTTTGCTGCCAGTAGCAGTCTCCTTGCAAGATCTTGGTACAGCGTCATGGGTTTTCAGGAAGGGCTGTGCATTCTGTCACTAGAGAGATCCTCCCAGACTCTTTCCTCCAAGAAAAGACTCTTGGCTGGCGTGGGGCTACACGCTAAGCCTTGCTATACTTCCTGCCCTTGTGGGGCATTGGCCAGGGCCTGGGACTGGAGGAAAGCAAAAGGATTGCAGGCTGCAGCACAGCCTCAGTGCTTTGGGCAGTATGACAAGGCAGTGCTCAGGGGGCTGGCACTTGGTGGCTGCGCTGGCAGGGACCTGCACGGCCAGGAGGGGTGGAGGCGGAGGGCAGCATGTGAAAGCAGAGCAGGGAAGGCGGGCTTCAGGAATTTGGGAGGGAATCTCCATCAACTCCTGAGGAGAAGACAGCTGCTGTTGTGCGTGTGGTGCTGAGCACCTGGGCTGCGAGGGCTTGGGAAGAAAATGGTCGGTGGGGCAATGCAAGGGGCCAGGAAGGGGTGGCTGCTGGGGACCTGCAGATCCACGCTGATGGGTAGGAAGAGGTGATGTGGGGGGAGGAAGGGGTGCTAACATCTGTGGGAAGTGGGATCTCATCTTTGTCTCCGAGGATTGATTTGGTGGAGAAGTTGAGAGCAGAGTTGGTCCAGGAGGCTGTGTGGCAGATGAGTTTTTTCCATACAGACTCTAGCTGACAAAGCAGGTGTGGGTGGTTTCTTTCTTCACACTCCTCTTGTCTGTGGGCATCAGGGTAGGGGCCACAGTTGCAGTCTGTGGAAAGAGCAGCCTGCCCCTGCTGCAGATTTATGCTTGCTCACACTTTCTACAGAATGGTTTTGCTAAAACTGCTCCATCTCTCTGCAGCCAAGTGACTGTAATTTGCTGTGAGACTGACTTTGCTCTCACAGCAAATTAAAAGCATCTATCGGCTGCTTCTCTGCAAGACCTGCAGGCACAAGTGCCCCTGGCAAGCAACAGCACTCGATAAATGTGTGGCAGGCTCAGGAAAGGCCTGCCGGCATGTGCTGGCGATACCTTCATCCTTCTGAGGCCAGGTGGGGCAGGATTTCTGCACTGCTGCTTCTCCTCACGATAAGCAGATGGCACAACGGTTCAGCTGTAATGATCACATCCGTTTACCTGCCTGCATCCTCTCTTGTCATCTGGCTCAGTTTTCCTACCGACTTTGTGTTGTGCTGAGGAATTGCACATTCATGCCTGCTTTGAATGCAATCCCGCCGGCCTTCCAAGGAAAACAAACAAGTCTATGTTAGCCTTTCCTGTGCCTTTCCTCTATGGGGAATGTTCTTCCCTTCCCAGCTCGCTGGGAGCTGAGGATGCTGCAGTAATGCGAAGCAGCTTGTGTCTGTGAACCTCCCCTGCGCGGGGCTGACTTCTCTTCAGTATGTTAGATGCTTTGAATCCCACAGTAGAACTGCTGATCCCAATTTATATTGCCATTTGCAAACTTACCCAGGGGTTAAAGTTAGCTCTTACGTTTTGTAACGGAGCCACCAGTTCCACTGAAGGTGAATTGCTGGGTACGGCCCTTTCCCAAGCCAAGCTCTAGGATGTCCTAGCAACATTTCTGAGCCTTTGCTAGCAGCCCTTTTGCTGTTCACCCTCTGTTTTTTAGCAGCTTTAGTTTTAGTTTTAGAAGGCGAAGTGTAGAGCCTGTAGAGTTGCGGAAAGGGAAGTGTTTGTATCTCTCCTGGGCATGCTTCCTCCCTCCCAAGGCTGGGTAGCAGACATTTCTTTGGCTAAAATACTCAATTTCTGTCACCTGTGGAAGGAGCCGCTACCACGGCTGCAAGCAACAGATACTGTCTTATGTCTGGGACCTCTTTCACCTGAGAGAGAGCATCTCTGACCTGTCTCTTAAAGTGGTGTTTGTCTTTTCTTGTTTTTAAGCTTCTGACAGCTAGTAAATGGTAGCTCCTAAGCTGTGTTGGTGAAACCCCATGTGAGCAGTGATTGATTACCTCAGCATTCTGGCCTGCCTGCGAGAAATCATCAGTTTTGTGGCTCAGCGATAGCAATGGCTGCACCTCCCTCTCTCCTATTTGATTTACTTACTGCACACAGAGATTAAATAAGGCTGAAGAATAAGAATCTCAGAGAACAAAGTACTTTTCCAAAAAAAACCAGATAGATGGACAGAGAGGAACTTTAACCTTTAAATAGAGAAAATCAGGAGAAATTTTCACAGCTTTACCGAGAGACTCAAAAGCATCTTGTGTGCTTTTTCCGTTAACAAATACCTGTTTCTGTTCTGCAAGAGCACTTGAGCTGTCCGGGGCAGGGAGCAGCCAGAACCAGGGCAAGGAGACAGAATGCTGAAATTTCTCAGGATGTGATTTTCTTGGGGAAGCTCCATGGAATTCATTATGTGTTTTGGTTTGATTTCAGCTTTGTTTATATGTTTACAGCCGTTTTTTATTCTTGTGTCTTTATTGTGAAATAAAGGTTGAATCATTTAAAGTTGCTACAGGGTAATTGTACACATGTAGCAGTAGCAGGTGTGATGCAAAAATAGATAGGGTTTATTTCTGACAGATTCTGGTATTCACCTGCTTTCACCACGTAGGAAAGTCATGTTCACTCCGTTGTAACGTCTTTGTGAATGGGGGGGAATGGTTTAGGATGAGAAGATAAATGAAAGCACGAGCTCCCTCAGGATGTGGAACCAGTTTGGAAGTTTCCCAGTGGGACTGTGTCCATCTTTACTCTGAAATGGCTGCTGCATGCATGCAGCTTTTCCCCACGACTGCTTTGCTCCTGGGCTAGACGCGGCATGACAAAACACTGCTGCTGTCACTAAAGAGGTCTTTATTGCTTAGTGGGATATCATGGGGCTAGGAAATTGACTCCACAGTCCAGCCAGCGCTCCCCCATAGCAGCCCCTTTTTGCCAGATGTGTCTACCAGCGGGCACGTTCTGACAGTTTGCTTTTTGCAGATGAAAATGAATGCGAGCAGGGCAACGGAGGCTGCAGCGAATTTTGCGTTAACCTGAAGAACTCCTACCGCTGTGAGTGTGGGGTTGGGCGCACGCTGGGAAGCGACGGGAAGACTTGTGAAGGTGAGGTTTCAGCTCTGACAGCCTGCTGGGAACAGCGTAAATCATTCCTTTTCCCTGGCCGTGCGAGTTCTGTCTTGGCCCCTTGAAGCCGGGATGAAATGTCACTCGTATCACTTCTCTGCTTGCCAGTGGCGCTGTTACTGAAACAGCCTTCTAATCAAGCAGAGAGGAGCCTCCTGGTTGTGCTCCCTGCCTTGCTCATTTCTGTTGGGATTTGCTTGTGTTTTTCTCTGCAGGGGCAAAGGCAGCAGTGCATCTGAGAGACTGGTTGTCCGAACAGAGCCAGTTATTGCTGGAGGTGCTGGGATGTGGTCGGGAGATTTGTATGATAAGTGTGGAGGGGAAGATTTAGCATTACTCTTCTTTCACAGCTGACATTAGGTGTGGGGTAACGTCATGAGATTAGGCTAGAGTATGAGGATCTCTTTGCCTCCCAGGACAGAGACAGAGGAGAGAGGGAGCCTGTGTGTGAGCAGAAGCCGGAGTTAAGATGAGGGCTGCATTTGGCCTGTTTGTTTTTTGTAAGGGATTAGCTGTGGGCTCTGCTGTACGCAGCTACTGCAGTTACCTCCCAGTAGTGGCACGGCAAGGTAGAAAATCTTTGAAGAGTTTAGACTGGTGGCTTGGCAGGGACTTAAAGACCAAACTGTTGTTTTGGGCTGTTGTCACTAGCAATGCACAAACATCTTTGGGCAGGAAAAAAACAGCAAATCCTGACTGGTGCCTGACATTTTCTTTGGTCAGCCCAAGCATGCTCATAGAAACTGTGGGGCCTCAGACAAGACTGATAGTTACCGAAGTGTCTCACTTTGGAGCCACTTAACTGCCAGAACTGAGTACATCTGCAGCCTTACATTAGCTGCTGAGTGGCAGGCATCCGTAGCGCAGAGAAAGAGAGAGGGGTGGACATTGTATTTTTGGGCTGGCTACCACCCCTCTTTGTGGTACACTGACAGATGGTTCCAAGCTGTAGGTTTTGTCCCTTTTTCTCCCCTTACACAGCAAAGCACCTTTCATTTCACTTTTGTGAAAATGTCCTCTCCAAGCTCTGTTAATAAAACATCAGTCATCCAGACAATGACACTTCCCCAAGGAAAGCCGCTGCGCAGAGTGCTCCTGGAATAGTTGTTAAGTTGTATGAAGCCCAAAGTGATCAGCAGGCTTTGTCCCTTCCACATCCAGCGCTGAGCTGCCGGGGTGTCACATAAAGCAGCCGTGCTACGTGGCAGTTTGTATTCTTGAGCACTGCACACTTCTGTCAGGGCTGGAATAGCCTGCGCTTGGAAACTCATTTGTTTCTGCTGTTTCCAAAGCTGGAATTTAGGGCCTTTGATATATCATTTAATTTCCCCTTCTGCAAGAAGGATGGTGCTTTCCATGAGTTTAACATTGCTGCTGGGGATTTTTACAATCTTGTTAGTGAGCTGTATTTTTGAAGATGTGCCTTCAGCTTTGTGAGCCATTAGAGTATGTGATTTACTTGTGAGCCACCGCACAGCTGGTGCTGAAAAGAATGAATGCAAGAGGTTTAGCTTGATTACCTGAGCTGGTCAGACTGAGTAGGGTTAAGAGTATCTCAGTGTTTCCTTTACAATGTTTTACCCGTTACTTTGACTCATGTGGAGTGTTGAGGCTGTTGTTTTCCATGCAATGTGTCAGATTGAGTATGGGTTTTCCATTGTTTTCTTTACATTTCAGTTAAAACCACACAGTTGTTTGTGATGGCAGGCTTAGGGAGAAATATTTTGTCTTTGTGATTCATACACGTTATATTTACTCCTATTTTGCTGAGAACGTCTAGCAGTATTCATCACAAAGGGTTAAAAAAAATCAATCAGGGAAGATAATTTAAAACAACCACTCCCTCCATCCATGATATATTCTTTATAGAAAATCATAGAAGACCACCAACAACTGGAAATGATCTTATTTCCTTTACTTTTTCAAATCTTCAGAGTATATTTGGATGACCCTTTCAGACTCTTCTGCAGCTGTAGTGGCTGGGAATATATTTTACATGAAAATTCAGATTATCAAAGAACAGCCTCACCTGAACAGTAACAGTGTAAGAAAAACCATGAGAAATCCCCCAATTAGCTGTGCTGCACTCTCTCCTCTGCCCTTCAGATGGGAAAAATTTAGGAGTGGAACCAACCTTACACCATGAGCTTGCATCTTTCTGTCCCTGTAGTAATGCACCTCCGGGAGCAAGCCTCTAAGCCAAAAACTCACTCTTAAACAAACAAAATTCCTGGTAAATAAACTCCTACAAGCAGAATTTCATCCTCAGCTTACAAAGGGGATGCAGCAGTATCTGTTATGCCACCACCTCATATCTTCCCTCTGCTGTTCCCAGCTGGGGATAGGAACTGGCTGCCTGGGAGTCTGTCCTCCCTGAGACATTTTTCCCTCACCTTTCTGAGGTAAGAAACAACACAAACACTTAGATTTAGAGAATGTCTTGGAAGCTAGGAAGGGCCAAGCTGAAGATTGCCCATTCAGCCTCTTTGTGTAAGTCAGTTACAGCACGTGATTTAATTTGGTAAGCTTTTTCATGGAATTCCTTGTTGACTTCATGATGAAATGGTAAACACAGGAATTGAACAATTAAAAATAGGTTTGCGCTGCATCTTCCTGGAAGCAAACTCTCACCATGCTGTTGCCTGCTAGCTCTGTGCTGGTCACGCTGTTAGTCAGTGAATATGCTGGGGCCTGCATAGCTTCCTGTGGAGCAGGGTGTGCTGATTTTCCTGTCTTTTGCAGAAATCGAAGGCTGTCACAATAACAATGGAGGCTGCAGCCATACCTGTATTGAAGTGGAAGACTCATACCAGTGTGAATGTCCGAGGGGACTTGTTCTGTCAGAAGACAACCACACTTGCCAAGGTAGGTCAACAATTAGGAGACCGGGCAAAGAATCCTCCTGACAGCCTGTGGTCCCTGCACATGAAAAGCGTATTTGAAGGGACTTTTCCTCTTGTTTTTCTTGTGTTCTGTTAGTCTCTCCTTTTCACTTTGGTTAATGGAGCTTTGTCATGAACGACAGACAGATCATCCAGAACTGACAGCCCGGGACAAGGCTCTTTTTACCAAGCAGAAGAGAGACACAGGACCCAGCTGGGTGCATCTTGCATCACAGGCGGGTTTGGCAGTGTTCACTTACAATTGAGATTGCATTACACCTCCCATTATATTGTTCTGCTTCAGCTGTTTATGCCTTTGCCAAATTTACGCTACTAGAACTGAAATTTTCCATGCCTCAAAGCGGGCTTTTGAAACTTCAGCTGAAGTAGTTCAGTCGCTTCCAAGAATGAGGTTAAAAGAAAAAAAGAGGCATTTTTTGCCCAATTTCTCTGTAGCCACTCCAGTAAGCATTCCCATGCCTTGTAGCAAGACGCTAGTTCTGTTACTGGTACTTTTTTTCTGCTGTCCCATGAAAAACTGCTCAAGATTGCATCTGAAAATTGACTGTTGCTGCTTCTACGTAGAGGCAAGGGCAACACTGTTCTTGGAAGGCATCCATGTGAAGCCTACTCCATTCCTGCACACCAGGAGTAAGTCCTCGCCGACTCACGTGCATCTATGGCATGTGCCTGGAATAAACAGGTTCCCTTTCCTGGGTTGCAAGAGCTGAGTGAGATTTCCTGTGCAAATACCTCCAGGCTCCCAGGAGACAGTCTAGCTCGAGCAGTGAGTGCAGGGAGCAGAGGGTCAGGGAGGAAGGTCCTGAGGCTATTGAGAGTTAAGCAGAGAGTCTGTAGCTGCTCATGCAGTGATTTCTTATAATCCAGGACTTGCATCCAGGAATCTTTTGGGCCTCATAATCCTACATCTAGCTGACCCCCTGAGGTGCTGAAAGCAACGAGCAGCCTGCGTCTTACAGAGATGTCTACTGTGATCTTCTGCTGAAGGGGCATAAAGTTCAGAACTGTGCGCTGAGAGAGCGATGTGGGTGCACAAAAGGCAGGCAGAGGTCATGTTCTCTGTTGGCCTCGTCTGACTTACCAGGCCACTTTGTAGTCCTGGCAGACATGGCACAAAGCTGGAGAAGGGGCATGCCCTGGTGGGGACAGACCATGCTGAATCTCTGGTGGTCTAATGTGTTACAAACTGCCCAGGCATCACTTAGAGAAACAGATACAGACTTCATGGTGGCCAACGCGGCAGATCGGCCCCAGAGGGGCTTCTGGAATCATTCTACTTGGTGTAATTTCTGCTCTAAGCTTTGTAGAAATTCAAGCCATACAAGGCTAATTTTGCAGTCATATAAAATTAGCACAAGAATTAGAGGAAAGACAGGTATTTATATATATATATAATGATTCCCTTTCATTTCAAGAAATGAAATGAAATTCATTTCAAGAATGAAAGGGATTCAGCAGTGTCTGTTTTATCCCGTGTGCGTGTGACTGTTAACCCACATCACAAGCCTGGTCCTGCGGGGCAAGGGCGGCTGGTGGCCGTGCAGGAAAGGAGGCCATTTGGCTGTGGGTCTCCTGGTAGGAAGGTGCATGGTGAATGATGTAGGGGCGTCCCTGGAAAGGAGCAAGCCTTGCAGTTGGGGCAGCTGGTTGTTCTTCTGGAGTGCCACATCCCAGCCTCACTCCCTCGGGATTGACACAGGAACGGTGGCATCTCCTTATCCCCTTCTCTCCCCACCGCTCACATACCTAAGTGCTTGGAATTGCTTATGTAGCAGAAAAAGACTTGCCAAGAGCCTGGAAGAAAGTGCTGCATCTGCAGAGATCCTGTCTTCGCTGCCCTGCAGGCAAAGCTAAGGCTGATGGCTGCCTGCAGCAGGGCTGAGTTGCCCTCTGCTGCCTGGAATCCCCTGCTTTGGCATTTTGAATTCATTTAGGGTGCAACCTGAGCTTCCTTTTCACACCTCGAGTCTGTCATCCTGTTTCCAGGGGTGAGCACTGCGCCCTTGGGATTCGGTGCTGCTTACTGCTCCAGCAGAGCCAGGCGGGGATGGGGATTTCCAAGAGCTGTGATTATTCTTGTTGCTTGAAGGTGTGATTGGTGGATACAGGCCAGAAAGGAGCAATGTTCTTCAGTCTGGCTCCCCGAGGCAACCCCAGCAGGGATAGAAGGCCACACATTTCCCAGCCAACGTTTCTCCTCCTTTGGAGGCTGCTAATGAGACTGGCAGCGCTGCCGGGTGCCGTGCTGGGGCTCGGGATACGACATCTCATCAAGCAAGATTGCTTGTTCTTCTGCATTTCATGAATTTATGTCCCTATCCAGCGGTCTGCAATTTTGAGGAGATATGACAGAATATATCTGAAACCGTACCACGCAATTCTTTATGGCATTTAATCAGGTTTATAGTGATACAATTAACGGTGCAGGGCAGGCACAGTTGCCTGGAGCATTGGATCTGCACCTTATCAACCCTCCCCTGCACTGCCTGTATTTTCAGAACAAATATTAATCTTCCCCCACAGAAATCACAGCCTGGGTTGCCATTTTCCCACAAGGATCCCAGCCAGCCATACCACCTGGAGTTTTGTAGACCACCTTCATACCCCACCTCTTTTTGAAGTGTGATGGTGAAATGCTTTTCTCCTCTCCCATGTCCAAGCTGTGTGTGTGTTCCACAGGGAATGAGGGTGTCGCTTATTTGTGTTTGTAGGAGTGGTTCAGGGCTCCCCAGCAGCAGGGAGCCTGTTCTACTGAGAAAAAACGATACAGCTTGTTCTACTGCACAAAACGATAGCCCCTGCTCTGAGCAGCTGTTCTTTGAGAGGCTGAGGAGGGAGCCACGGGCTGGATAAGGATCAGGGTGCCAACTGCTGGCAGCAGTGTAAGCACTGGCCTGGCCACAAGCTTCCTCCCGTGCTCAGGGTACCTTGCAGGCAAGGATAGTTGTTCAAGGTGCGTAACAAGGAGTGTGTCAGCACTCACAGATGCTCTGTGAGAGGGTGAGGAACCGACCCGTTTGACTGGCATAACCTCAGTGAGGCTTCGAGGAACCTCACCGGCTGCACTGAGCCAGGCTGGGGTGCACCTGTGACAGCAAGACAGGAGAGCGCAGCTCCCTGAGTGGATGCAAAGATCTGTGACTAAAAGAGGGTTCCCTGGCACCCAGGATTACTCATTTCTGCTGTGCATCTCGGTCCTGGCAGTCGGGAGCTCATCCCCTGCTCTGGAATAATGCCTGCACGTGGTCACCACTGCCTTGACAGCTCCTCGTCAGCCGCCCCGCGTCCTCGTTGTCTGTCCTGGGGGAACCAGGAGAGCTCAGAGCCGAATCACGCTGCTGCAAGCAGTCTCTGCTTGCACCACAACGTGAAGCTGAGAGAATGGAAGCACGGTTCCTACTATTGATTACTCCTTGGTGTGCAAATGTCTAATGCGGTTTGAATTACATTACCAGTTCTTCTGAGGAGTTTCCCAGAGCGCTTTGCTCAGCAGCAGTGAGTGAGCTTGAATCACAAGCAGAGCTGCTCACAGGAATAGCCACACCTGCTTTCATGCACTTGTTTCTGTGCCTAGGTGGTGGGAGGCACATGGGCAGTGCCAGAGCAGTGGTTAAATAGCGCAGTTGTTTCTCCTTTCTTCCCTTTAGTGCCAAAGACATTTAGAAACAGACACAGCATGAACAAAAGTGGTGCTGAACTCTGCAGAATTGCAGTTGGGATCCAAACCCTCTTGCCCAGAAGTACACCCTTACGAAAGCATTGTTTGTATTCATCAAGGAGTCACTAGAACAGTGAAGCTCTAAACCCGCATTGAGCCATTCCGTTCTCCGGGGGATATTCTTCTCTCTGTCTGCATTGCACTGCGTTCTCCAAGTCCCTTTGTCTCCTTGTGAGCTTTGCCATTTGACTTGATCAGTTATTCCCACTTGCCTTCTTCTGTGGGTGGGGGAAAAGTTCAGGTAATTCTTAGTTCATTAATTTTCCATCCTAACCCAGTAATGTCATTAGGAGAGCGTATTGCTTTGGGCACGCTGCATATATTTTAGCATATCACCTTGAAAATAATGAGCTTTTAAAAAAATATATTCCCTCCAGATACACAGTAACTGTTACAAATATACCTTAGCTAGGACAGGAGAATTTTCTTTTGGAAGGGGACAGGTTTTAGAAGTGTTCCTAGTGTCCAAAATCCATAATCCTAGATTATATAAACTTGATCAGAATTAGGGGGAGACAGATCATGGGAATGTCAAGGATGGGGAGTATAATTAATTTTAAGGAAAAGCTTGGGGAGCAGGTATATTTGCAGAAAGTTTTGTCATGTGATTTTAAAATATGTTAAATGATAATTCTAGAGAGGGTTTATTTTTCTGGTTGAGAAGGGACCAAAATACAAGCAACAGTATGCTTGCCCTATATCTAACTCAATAGATATGTGTCCAACCAAGGAATACGTGTAACAGTTACTTCTATAATGGAAGTTATTTCCCATTCTTACCTTTTCCATTTTGTCCAGTCTGTGCACTTTCTCCCACTTCTTATGTAGTAGAATTTAAATGAAAAATAAAGCTCACTTGGAAGTCTTTTATGAAAATTAAAAATAGTTTGGTAAGAGGTGGAAGGAGCTAATTGAGTTTGTCAGAGCTGGGTATGTTGCTCATAAAAATACTGATTATTATGTCATTTTGAGATGCTTCCATTTTGGCTAGGCATCCATATGGAGTCATTCTGCCTTGTTTTTACATGTTCTGTGTTTGATGTAAAACCTGATAAAGGGTCTTAAAAATGGCTTTGCCTGGGGTGTTGTGAATTTGATAACTGTTTCTGGGAAAGGCTTTTCCCAGGACAGCAGTGCTGGGGATAATCAATCAGACCTGTGCTGAGCATAAAGTGTAGCTGGAAATGCTGCATAGCTAAGTTTCTGCTGCTGTGTAGCTGTCATCATCGTCTTCTTTTGTGGCAGCCCTGCACCAGAAAACTTGGGGCAGTGGTAGCTCAGGAGGTCTGCTGCATAGGTGTGAGTTTAAGATAGGTACTTAAATTACTACAGCAAGATAGAATTATAAATGCAACATACAATCCCCCTTTTTTCATAGTAATTGATATAGCCCTTCCCCAGCACCCTGGTAGACTTGTAGTGCGGACTTATTTTGGGCCTTTTCTTGTAGTTCCAGTGCTGTGCAAGTCGAGCTCTATTGAGGTGAGCATCCCAAAGGACCTGGTTGGAGGCCTGGACCTTTCCCTCATCAACACTTCCTGCAAAGGGGTATCCAATGGCACTCACGTCAACATCCATTTCTCCTTGAAGTCCTGCGGCACCGTTGTGGATGTATGTACAACCATTGCTGTCCTGCCTCTTGGGATCTCTCAGATTTGGGGACTTGTTTCATGGCCTCTGGGGAAAAAAGTTGCATCAGCATGGGGGTGCAGGCTCACCTACTGCTTCACAGAGGTGGCTTCACCATCATCCTGGTGTGGAAAAGGCCAGTGGTGCCATTCTTGAGCCTCCTGTTGAGGCAGTATCTGGTCCCAGAGCACGTTTTGGAGGTTGCACTGGCAGCTGGTCAGGAACCAGAGAGTGCCTTTCACCAGGTGGGTGGCATCTTGGAAGCCAGCTCCCCTGCTTGGTGCAGGAGTCCAGTGCATCCAGGTTAGCAGCAAACTGGCAGAGGCCCTTGGGTAGTAAGTGAAGATGAATATCGCTCTACTTGCAGTGGATAAATTCATAAGCTCTATTCGCAGTGGCTCTTTTATGTCTGAGTTTTCTGCACAAGATAAATTCAGCTGCTGATCTGACCTCAGAGAGGCCTTTCTCAGTGACCTCCCCTTTCCTTTAAACCCCCTTTTTTGCTGCAGGTGATAAATGATAAAATCATTGCCACCAATCTGGTGACCGGCTTGCCAAAGCAGACTCCAGGGAGCAACGGGGACATCATTGTCCGCACCAGCAAGCTGCTGATCCCGGTGACCTGTGAGTTCCCGCGCCGGTACACCATCTCCGAAGGTTACGTGCCCAACCTAAAGAACTCGCCCTTGGAAATAATGAGTCGCAACCAGGGCATCTTCCCCTTCACTCTTGAGATTTTCAAAGATAAAGACTTTGATGAACCCTACAGGGGTGCCCTTCCCACCCTCAAGCTTCGGGACTCTCTGTACTTTGGGATTGAACCCTTGGTGCATGTCAATGGACTGGAGACACTGGTAGAGAGCTGCTTTGCCACTCCCACCTCCAAAATCGATGAGATCCTCAAGTACTACCTGATTCAAGACGGGTGAGTTCACTGTTCCCTTCCTTGCTGGCTCTTGGATGGAAAGTGGCAGTGGGCTATGTCACGCTGCCTGTGTGACCCGGGAAGTGCTGTCACTTCTGCTGTGTTCCTCGTAATCACCAGCAGCGAGCACCCATCCTGTCATGCTGGGAGAAAGTGGGGGGGACAGTAAAAGAGGGTGCTGCAAGTGCAGCCTTTACGGGGCATCTTTTTCTGTAATTAGACCTGTGGATAATTGACTTGGCTCCCGTAAAAAGGAGATCCTTGTTGACGTCCTCTCTGCCAGCCTGCAGTTCCTGGTCGATCAGCAGCGCCCCAGTGGCTGTGTGCCACTGCCATGCAGCTGCCCAGGAACTGGAGGAAGTTTCTTTATTTTTTCCTATAGCGTGCACCAGAAGACTCCGTGGCTGGTGCTGGCTGGAGCTCCAAGAGTTCCCCGTGCTCTGTTCTCTCCCTGATGCCTGTTATCAGTGCAGGGAGGACCCTAGGCCCACTGGGGTTGGTTTGGGGGCAGTGATCTTTCCAGGAGGTGCTAGTGAAAAGCTCAGGGGGGATCTGGTCACGTCAGAGGTCGGGGTCTGCTCTGGCTCCTAAGGTGATGCCTGTTTTCAGGGGCTCGTTGGGGTGGCAGTGCCATGATGCCACGTTGCTTGTGGCGTGTGTGCACCCAGCAGTGCCTGGCAGCCACACCAGACAGCGAGTCTGCTCTCCTCTGGGCAGGAAAGTCCTGCCAAAGGCATACTCGAGTGTCAGAGCCACCGGTTAAGGGACTGGGCTCGTGTGAGCCCTGTGTTCTGCCAGCCAAACTGTCTAATAAGGACAACAATTGCGTCCTCGGCTGCCAGGCTGAATCACCCACTGTCACAGCTGGTGATGACAGGTCCTGTGCAACTGTCTGGTAGCAAAAGGGAGTACAGCACACAAAGATACTGCTTTCATTTCTCTCTCGCAAGGGTTTCAGCATTACTTGCTCTCCCTCCAACCGAGGCTGCGGTCCGTCAGTACGTGACATTTTGGGGGTTTGTGAGCAGATTTGTAACGGGAGGGTTGATTTATCGACTCCCTGGATGTCCCTGTGGACCCTGACAAACTCAAGGCTCCAAACATTCCTTCCTTTCCCACCACGAGTAAAAATGATGGCCCTTCAAAACAGTGGCCAAAACCTGAGCTGAATAGAGATGAGAGGAGGCAGAAAATGCCATCTCTTTTATTTACCGCAGCACTGGTTTGAGGAATTACACAGCAAGCAGCTAGGACGTTTCTGGTAAAGAAAGGTTTTCCTCCCGGTGGGGAAGGCAGCAGCAGCCCCTTTGGTGCTGTTATCCTGCAGAGGGCATTAAAACTTCACGGTAGGGAAAGCTGGGCTGGAGGAGGCTGGCTGGAGCTCCCATCCAGCCTGCTCAGCTCCGCGGCCATCGCCACATGCCCGGTGCCCCGACAGGCCAGGCCCCGCGCCGGGCTGTAGTTAGGTACCGCTCGTTTGGCCCAAGGGCTAAGGATGTGCTGCCGGGCTAACGGGAGCTCTTTGGCTCTCGCTGTGCTTGCAGCAATTAAAAAGTCAAATGAACTACAAGCTCAGTCTGTGCTACAAGCAGTTCTGCAATTACCCTGTTGCCTTCCGTCAACCCAGCCCCAAAAGCCCAAGGCAATAAAGACCAGATTTTTAAGTCAGTTTGATTGTGTAGGATCAGATCCACAGGAGCTAACTGCAGCTGAGACTTCCAGAGGGACACGCTGTTTAAATTTGAGGGGCTATACTGTAGGCTGAGGGATGGGAAAACTCCTCTCCTACTTTCGTCCCCCTTAATTCCCTCCCATCTCCAGCTGGCAGGATGTGCCACCCCTCGGCACCTCTCCCGCAGCTGTCGTGTCCCCCCTGGAAATGAGGATTTTCCCAGTGCCTTCTCCACAGGCTCTGTAATACACCATACTTCTGCTAGCCCAGCCAGCCCCCAGGCAGCCCTCTGGCTTCTGCCCTTGCCCTTCCTCTTTCTCAAAAATAAATAAAAGGCACTGACCAGTGGCACGGGCGATAAGCACTGCAGCTCCCCGGGACATCCGGCGCGAGGCCATGTCACTGAGGGCAGTCCCGTGTGAGCTGACGTGGGCAGAGGCCGCAGTTTATCTGTGCACAACGTGGTTAAGGGGGCTCCGTTGCAGCGCTCTTCCTGCTGTGCTGCCCCACGTTTGCAGCCTGGGTGCTTATCACGGTCCCCAAGCCCTCCTCTCTGCCCTGCAGTCCCCCAGTAGTAGGGTCAGAGCAATGCATTTGTGGCAACCTGTGCTAGGACAGACTCAGGGGCATGGCAGGGGCTCTGTGCATCTATCCCTGGTTCCTCCGTGTTTGTTTTTCCCTCTCCCTACCCCAGACTGGTAGGTTTCTTGCAGCCAGTGTGGAGAATCTGCAGAGAAACTGGGATTCAGGGGTCGGTTTGAGACAGCATCCAGGAGTCATCACAGTTTATATACTCACAAACAAGAATGGGCCTCTGAGGTGACTTTGTCATTCTCCACAATGGAGTGCCTTTAGGAATGCTACTTTTAGAGCAATTTTCTCCTAAACAACATCTAACATTTGGCCTCAAGCTGGAGAATCCATGTCACCTTTTCTAGATGCACAGTGTTAATTTATTAGCTCCCTACGGATGCCTGTGTTTGTGTCCCAGACAAGTTTGCCTCCCTAGGCTCAGTCCAACGCTTAGCACTCCCCTGACCATGCACTGCTGTTCTGCACACGTAGCAGAGGGGCAGTTCCGGAGGAATTGCAGCAGGCTGACCCACGGAGCCCAGGAAGTCAAACAGCACAGAGATTTCCAAGCACAGGTTCTAGAGAAAGCAGAAGTACATGTAGGTGTGGGGTTTGCTGCTCTTTGCTAATTGAGCCTGTCAAATGTCAGCATTTCTGACAATGCCTTACATATTTCTGGCGCGGAGAAGGAAGCTGAGAGAGAAAGAAGCTTCAAGAGAAAGACTTGGAGCTGCCAAACTGTTACCTCTTGTCCTTTCCACCACCACATTTTAATATATATATGTCTGTATGTCTGGCGAGGTCCGCATTTCTGGGGTTACCTTTCTAGAAGGGCCAAGCTGTGCTGTGGTGCAGTGTAACAGCAGCATCCGTGCCCCTCAGAGCACCTAGGGGATTGTGTTAGGCAGCGGTAACTATCGAGTCACCATAACCTTTTGCCTTGCTGCTTCTCTGTCAAAATCCATGTAGGCTTTAGTAGTTTTGTAAGTAGACCGGACCAGAAATGTGACCTTCTATAGAAGTAGTTTATTTTCTTGCAGTTCCGTGACCCTTTACATGACTGTAGTCTAGTACTAGTGATGGAGAAGCCGAAGTTAAGAATTTTAGCTGTAATTGGAGCTGACCAACCAAGCCCAACAGGAAGAAAATGTACGTGGTGTAAAGCAAAATAGGTCTGATGTTTTGTGTTTGTCTTCTGTGATACCTCAGTAACGTGGGTAAAGGCTTCTTCAAGCATAAATTACGTGCATATATGTGTGTATACAGAAAGTACCCAGTGCAGTATGTATGCATCACAGCTCCACTGATCACCGCAGACTGTTGCAATAGTGAATTGAGAGGAGGGTGAAATGAGGACAAATTTGACTGCAGCTCTCTGGCAGTCCCTCCGCCGAGGGGACTGGACCACGTCCTGCCAGCTCTCTGCTGCTGAGCTGTTCTTTGTCTGGATATGCTATTATCATCGCTGTTGTTTTCCCCATCATTCCCGAATTTTCTCCTGTGGCCAAAGAGGAAGTAACATGGATGGTAGCTTAGCTTGAGAGAGCCAAGCCCTCCTTTCCTTTCTCTGATTTAATAGGCTGGGATGTTTTTTGGTCTCTCTTTTCCATTTCTGGGAAACCCATTAAATCCTTTCTCTCTGCTTTCCTCAGCTGTGTTTCTGATGATTCGGTGAAACAGTACACGTCAAAAGACCATCTTGCCAAGCATTTCCAGGTTCCTGTGTTTAAGTTTGTGGGCAAAGACAACAAGGTAAGCTCAAAACCCACCTCTAAGACATTGCATCAGCCCTGATCTTACCAAGGAGTCTCAGCACAGAATTGGCTGTATTAGAGTACCAAGAGGAGGGATGCCTGGCTCAAGGCAGATACTGCTGTGCCTATTTCAGCTGCTGTTTCTTTCAGGAGCTTGACGCAGGTACTTTAAAGGAGAGTGTTAAAAACAAGTAAATTTGAAATAAATATGAAGGGACAGTCATCGAACATAAATGGTATAGCAAGCTAAAATTGTTATTATTTCCAGTGTAGTCTTTGGGGTCCCTGGTATGCTGGGAGAGAAAAGTGTTTGTGTTCCCAGTCACCAAAGAGAAACCCAGGCAGTTAGCCACATTGCACAGTGTCCTGTCTTTAAAACAAGACGATTTATAGTTTTGAATCTCTTCAACCTCATACCTTCTCGGGCTGTTTGAACAGATGCCCCTCAGGTTTCCAGATACGAGGTTTCCAGGTACTGTTTAATTCAGTGTGAAACCAGGCTGCCCAGGCTGGTGGCAGTTTGGGGCAGAAGCTCTGTGGTAGCAGGACAGCAGAAGGATAATGCCATCTTCCTAATGCAAATAGCATTCCTTTTCTGTGCTGGAAGAAATCAGGTCTTTCTATCACTGTTGTTATGCTCAGCCAATGCTGCTTGCTCCAAAAGGCATAAAGTTTCCTCTCCAGCCCCTGCAGAGCCTCAGTATGGTTAAAAAGGATGAGATCTTCCAAAATTCACAAATTTTACTTGGCTGTCTTGTTGATACTGCTGCCTCCAAGTGCATCCTCCCATGCAATGGATTTTGCTTCAGACCTCACCACTGACCAGCACTCAAAACATTTGCTTTCCTAGTCACGGCTTGCTTTCTGTCCTTGTCATTTAGAGGGCAGGGAGCAGCAGTCTTGTCACTGACTGCCTTGACTGTGCTGAAAGAGCAGCTGTCTCCCTGCCCTTCGTGCTCTCCTCCCCTCTGCTGCCAGTTTTAACCCTTCATCAAGCTGCATTTTGCTCCCTTGCCCATCAGTCTCTTGCCTTTATGTTCCCCACCTCTTGTCAAATTCCCTTGCACGTTTCTATCATCCATCTCCTTGTGAGGCTTCATGCGTTCTTGGTCTTCTTCCTGCCACGCAGCTCCTACCAGTTCACGTGAGCTCATCCAAGCTTATTCCTGGCGTTTTCATCCCTTCATTTCACGCCTTCACATTCCCTGCCTAGCCCTTGGCTAAGAGGCAGACTCGGTGCTGGGTGCTTTGGAAAACGTGCCCTCTCCTAGGCACACAGGAGAACTGACGGCTCAGCCAGCATGGCTGTGGATGGCAGTGGTGGATAAGGAGCTCGCTGGTGTGGAAGCGAAGGGGCTGTTCCCTGTAACTCACGCCTGCTGTCTCTCCAGGAGGTGTTCCTGCACTGCCGCATCCTCGTGTGCGGGGCGCTGGACGAGAGCTCCCGCTGCGCCCAGGGCTGCCGGCGGCGGGTGCGCAGGTCGGCTGGGAGAGAGGAGGAGGAGGGAGAGGAGGAGGCCAGTCACGTGGCAAAGCACATCCTGACGGGTGGCCCCATCAGAATTGACTTTGAAGACTAACACCCATCCCTTGGAACAGCACCTCCACCTGAGACCAACCTTTCTTATCGATGCCTTCTTTCACGGTGGTCTGAGAAAGGAGAGGTATTTGGCAAAGCCCCACTCGTACCTCAGGCCTTGTTTCCCTAGCTGCGTGCTGATGATTTGTGAAGTAGGCTCGGCACACAGCCTTCTGCAGAACAGTTTGGTTTTACCTCTGTTTCTCTTGGTTGAAGGGACCCTGTTGCTTTTCAGGCTTGAAGCGTTACCAAACTTTGTCCTTCCCTACGTCCACCCACAGGCTCCACAGGACTGTCCATCCTGGACTAAACACGTTACTCTCTTCAGATGATAAAAACAGTATTGTAGCTGAACGTGTTTGCTCTGCAGTTCTGTGAGTGATGCTGAAGCTTTTGGGTGTGCTGTGATTTTGGATGACCATTAATAAAAATATGTATAAAAATATGTATCCCGTAACGTGCAAGTCCCTTGGAGCTATGAAGCAGTTGTCATCACAGGCAGCTAAAGCTCAGGTCTATCACAGGCACATCTTAATGTTATTTTTAAATAGCAAAAGGTATTTAATAACTTTTTTTTATTGTCTTTTGATAATTGCATGCAGTTTAACAGTGTTTCTTGTTGTATTTAGCGTCTCATTATTTTTCTCTCTTCTCCCCCCACATCCCCAAGCAACACGGTGCCTTTTGTAAGTGCTGTAGCACCTTGATTGTAAGAAAAAGATCATTAAAAATCTATAAACACCTGCCCCTGAGCATGCTGCTACCGAGTCTGTGTTTGAAAGCTGTAATGGATTACCCTGGACTAAGAGGCTGTGGCTCTGACAAAGGGATTTGAGCACAGCACATTACAAACGACTGCTGTAAACGTGGATGGTTCCTGGGACAGGGTTGTCCCCAGTGAGCCTGGTGGCAGGAGATGTTGCAGCATCGTCTGAGTGACTGTGCGTGCACAGCCTCCTGATGGGGGAGAACTGTCTAGAGACACAATTACGGTGACAGCGGCAACACGATGCTTGTCAGGAATCCCTTTGGGCCACCAAACTCCTTCCAAAGAAAATAAAATGGATGATCAGCCTGGGGTCCTGTGGGTGTCATGCCGGAGCAGGAGCGAAGTTTGGTGAAGGATGAGGAACGCGGGATGGAAGGCAGGAGGCACAGCAAGCAGCGAGGCACGAGGCGAGAGAGGCAGGGCTGGAGAGTAAAAGTGGAAGGACCTTTCTCCACCACTGGCTATGGCAGTGCAGTGAAGTCGTGGGGTTTTCTGCAGGAAGTTTCATGTTGTGCGGGTTCAGAGCTGTGCTGGAAGTCCCCCCTAGTCCGCATTGCCAATTTGCTGCTTCAGTTGGAAGCAGCCAGATTGCTGCCAAAGCCAAAATGTATTGCTGCTTGCAAATGGATGGGGAGTCTGTGTGAAGGGACCATTTAAAAGGGAGGCACAAATCACCTCAGCAATATTCCATTTCGCAGATTTATTTCTGCTGGTGACTGACATTTCCGTGATGAATGGGCATTTGATGGGCTGGGAGTTTTGTGGGTTTTCTAAATGGCTCCATGGCTGCTTTTCTGATTTGAGAATATATGTGTGTGCACGTGTGGTAGAATAAATGAAAAATTTCCTATGAAAATAAGTAGGTATAAGCAGAAAGGCATTTTTCATGTGTTATCTAACCATACATGAAAGAAAAAAATAAAGTCCCCTTCTCGTGTTGCCATGCCCCCCTGGTTCTGCTGATTCTCTTCTGCATTAGGACCACACGGGCAATTTCCTGCTGTCACTTCTTTGTTCAGACAGCCCCTGCTGAATGTACTTGTTTTGCTAAAACAAGAGCTGGGAAATGAAATTAATTAGCTGGAGCCTTCTGGAGAGGCAACTGGTGTTTTTCGTTAGTGTGAGAGGGACGTGGGGAGTGGAAGATTCGTTTCCTTGCTTGTTTTAGTTATTGTGCACATTATCTGGTTCTTTCTGACAAATCCGTACAAAGCAGCCTAGCTGCTCCACAGCTTTTTCTCTAAATCATTTGGAGGAGTGATGAGGAAGAAGCACTGGTCTGTGTGGCCATGTGAACAGAGTGGTCTGGGAAGGTGCTCAGTTTGTCCTGCAAGCGGGACAGTAGCTCTGCTATCTGCCACTGCCCTGTGGCCATTTCTCCTCTGACGTGGAGGGGAAGGCTCCTGGACAGAGAACAAAACCATTTTTCAGTCTTTTCTCTCTCCACAGTTTACCTTTTGCTTCCATCTGTCTTTGTCAGCTTTACAACCTGGACGTGAAATCAAAGGCCAAACTCATCTGAGAGCCAAGGGATTTGCTTTTCTCTTTAATTTTATCAGCCACGCCACGGAGTGGAAACAAAAGGCAGTGCACAAGCAGGCACTGAGTGTGCGAGACGCCCGGCAGCAGTGCTCCTGAGGGTCCAGCCAGCTGACAACCACGGTTCAAATCCAAGCCACATCGGTGCTGCCTGATGTGTGTGGCTGGGATTCGGCTGGCACCGCCTCGTCCTGTCATAGGATGCAAAGTGAAAGTCAGACGGTTAGTGTCCAGGAGGAGACACCAGGTACCTGCCTTCCTAGTCCTGCCTTCATGTCCTTGGTGGAAACGTAGAGTTCAAATTTGAGGCACCACCACTGGGAGAGGGCACGCTGACCGAGCGGGCTGAACATCAGCAAGAGTTGCAAATAATCCTGCCAAAACGCAGAGTCAACAGGAAGTCACCGGGTGAGCACGGTGTCTTTGTACTGTTCAGAGCAGGGTGGAGATGAAGATGACCCAAGCTGGCCCTCAGCTGGACACCGCTGAGGAGCACGAGCAGCGTGTAGGGGAAGCGGTTACTAGCTCAGCTGCAGAAGTTTTACCGTAGTTTATGCGCTGTCTCTGCCCTATGCAGGATTATCTGGTGGTTTTCTTGAGTCACTGCCATTACTTGAAGTTTTAAAAGTTTCCTTGTAGAGCTGCTTGGGGAATTTTTCAGATCGCCACAGCTTAACTTTGTTGTGAAACGTGGTGCTTGTAGGTGCCCCGCATGCAGCAGCCTGTCGTGTTTTGAATGAATGGCAGTCTGAAGGCACAAAGACATCATGATTTATAGCAGCTGTGGCTCCAAAGCGTCAGTGTGTGGAAAGAGAGATTTCATTCAGAACCCTCAAGTTTCTCCAGTGTGTGTCATTATCCATCACCGGTTGCTTGGCCTGGCTTTAATCTGGTAGCAGGCTATTGAGATTAGACAAGATACGTTTTTAAAATTGTATTATTTAATCATAAGTGTGTGCTCCTATTTAGAACTGACAACAGGCGCAATTTCACCAACGGAAGGCAAAGGTTGGGAAGTGTCTGGAATCAGAAATGTTTCCTTCCGTCCCTCGACAAAAAAAAAATGTATTTCTTAGATGGATAATCAGTGTCCAGTCTCGTGCTCTGATAGCCACACACTGCGATGAAGCTTGGCAGCACAGTCCTCACTCTCCAGTGGCATTAGCACAGCTAGGAAAGGAGGCCATTACACCTGGTGAGTGTAAATTCAGGCCCTCCTTAATGGAAAACATCACAGTGCACCTCCTGCAATCACTTGTGGTTCCCTGTTTTCATACCGTTGGGTCTTGTTGTTGCAGTCCCTATTAGCAGTAAAGCAAAGATGACTGGCAAGAACAGAGCTGAAATAATTTATAGCTCCGTGCATCCATTTAAACACAAACTAGAAGAAAGGTAACTAAAACAGACTCTTTCCATCCTTGTTAAATTACCCTTCTGTAGCCTTAACTTTTCTGTGACAGATGGAAGAACATAACCATAAATATGTTTGCAGAAGACACTGCAGTATTTATGTGGCACGGCACGCACACCCGATAGCAACTTCCTTTCAACAAGAAACACAGATGAAAGCTGTCTGCAAATGTTGCATGTAGATGAAATTCCATATACCACTTTAAATTCTAATTTTACACGCAATAAAAGCTCCCGATAGCAGATGGAAGTATTAACCACGTTTTAAAAAGGGTGCTGTCTGAAACTGCCGATCGCTCTTCAGCTGGCAGTGTCTCTGCCCCACCGAGGTAGCAATAAGCCCTGCCATCTGACAGATAAGCCTCCAGGATTTTAAAAAGCTCATCCAAGACAACTGTGAGCCTCCTGTTGCCTCTGTGCAGAAGATGGAGGTGGATACCCAGCCATTTTGTGTGAAAAAGGGATCTGAAGGGAATAGCTTTGTTAAATGATATGGGAAGAAATTAATTAAACAGATGCAGTCTGGGTGACATAGACAAAGAAAAGCAGCTTCCTCTCTTGAGACGGGGAGAGTGCTGTAGGTGTGTAAGAGACACCGAGTATTACTGCAAACAAAACGTGTCGGTGTCACAAACACAGCGAGTCCTTCTCATTCTTACCAAATCCCTGAATATTTTAAATTGTTTTAGGATCCACCAAGTATTTAAATAAGCAGGGTTGTCAGGGCGTGTAACGATAGAATGGAGAATGTCAGGGATGGATGTGAGCAACATACTGAGAGCAAATTACCCCTCTCCTTCAGTCACCAGAAGTGGGAAAACATGAATAGTGTGGCCACAGACTGGGACTTTGCGGGGCTGCAGAAGCCTCATGCTTCGCACTGCAATTCAGAAAGGTAAGGGGCAGGGGATGCTAATACAATCGTGTCTAAGGCAAACAAGTGATCCCCTTGTTTACAACCATCGCTGCATCCTGCTTGCCTTTCCTGATCAGTCTGTGGAGAAAATAGGCATCAGGTCATTCAGGCTGATGGAAAGGGACAGGGCTGTTGACCTGCAGCTGCGCTGGACAGCAGGCATCGCTGCCCCGTTTCCACAGGCTGCCTCCTCCGTGACAGCCTCCTGCCCAAAAGCTGCAGCCGATGCGTGTTGCTCGGCCCAGGTCCCCCTGGCCCGAGGGCTGATAGAAGGTGCTGTGTGGAGAGGGGACGCTTGGCAGCAGGCTGGTGGAGGCCAGGGGATCTGCTCTTCCTCACAGTTCATCTCGTTCTTCCTCACTGCAAATGCAGGCGCTCCTTTGGCTGTTCATGAAGGGCCGGCAGCCCAGGGTCCAGACAGCGTTAAACACCGTGTCTGCGACGGATTCACAAGCTATGGAGAAAGAAAAGATCAGGCATGTGAGTAACAGGCACCCTGGGATGTCCGAGGGCTGGCGGGAGTACTTACAGTTGGAAACGTGGGCATGTTCTCTCTGGGTAATGTGTTTTTATAAATCCAGAAGGTGCCTTCTGCTGAACTGGGGCTTCTTCTCTGGGGCCTGGGGTGGCACTGACTTCCCTCCCTGCCAGGCTCCTTTCCTGCCTCTCTCAGCCTTTTCTCGCTGGTGGAGCATGTGGAGCACTACAAACAGCACCATGTACCAAGCACATTTCCCAGAAGACCTCCACAGCACGGTCTTTCCCAGCTCCCTCTCCTCACAGCTGTTCATAGCTACTACTGGCCAATCTTTTCTGTTTTTTTTTTTCCAGAGTTACAATGCCAGCATGAAGCATCCTGCTGTGGTTGCACCAGCATGCCTGTCTGCTAGCCCCTTCCTTTCCCCCAAAACAGCCCTGAAGCTGCATATCAGTAGTTCGGGAGACTGCTCATTTGGCAGGTGCTACAAAGATTGCGGCGAGTCAGTGGGGAAATCGAGTTTGGGGTTTACTGACGCAGCTGGAAGTGGGCTAGGGATGTCTGTATCCACACAAAGGGAGGGCAACCGCTCTGCCCCACCTGCTTGCTTTGGCCTCTGGTGCCTTGGTGGAAAGGACCCCCGTAAGAGTGGGGTGGCAGTGGAGGAGACTCGCAGGAGGCAAGAGGAGATAGAGCAATGGGAGGAGAGGACAGCTCAGAGGTTCTCACTAACAGCCCTTGTGCCTCCTCTGGCCACCAGGATGTGTGCTGGAGGCATCTGCTCCTGCTTGGCTGCAGGTAAAGGTGGCTCGGGTCAGCCAGGGCCTGAGCTCTGCTCCCCCTTAACTCCCCAGGGCCTGCCTGTTGGCTCCACTGCTGCAGGCTGAAAGGGAAGAGGGCTGACCTGAAAAACTGGCAGAGGAAACCAAAGAGATAGGAAGAGGTTGGCTGCAAGAGGACCCCTAGATAAGAGTGACCATGAAAATTTGGCTGTGCTTGGCCTGTGGCACTTGTCTCAGTCCACAACTCTTTCTCTTGCTGGCCTGCACGCTCTAAAAACATTTATCTGTGACCGGGTACAAAGCCACCCACGCTAGTACCGGGGTCACACAGACTTCAGCGGTTGTTCTAGTCAGGCTGCACCTCTGGAAAGAAAATGCAGCTCAGCTTCACCTAACGACAGACCTTATGAGCCAAGAGGGGCTGTTCTCAAGGGCTCTGCCTGTTTTTAAGCCCAAAGCTCCTGCAAACATCTTAAACCATCTCAGTGCCACCTTCCTTAGGCACGTCTTACCCTGGCAGCACACAGCAGGCACTGTTCGCTGCCTGTCCCACATTACTGCCACGCAGCCCTCTGCAGGAGGCAGAGGCCAGCCTTACAGAGGACGGGCGTAAAAATAATTTTAGTTGTCTAGTCTTGGGGCAGGAGTATGTGTGGGCAGATCCCAGGCCCCGTGTTGTCTCTCAGCTCTGCCCCCTCTGTCATGCTGCGGGACAGATGCACTGCTCCCTACTGCAGGTTTTGGTTTGGTTTGGCAAGGAGATGGCTCCCTGCACGCACCCCCCCCTCCCTGCCACCGCTTGTTCCCCCGCGGGGACGCAAGCTGGGGAAGCCTACCTTCCACCTTGGAGACGAACCCCAGGCTGCGCTTGAGGTCGGAGCAGATGGAGTGGAGGCACCAGCGGAACTTGGCATCGCAGCGGTACTTGTTGGCCCCGCAGGTGTCGTAACAAACGTCCAGCTGGTTGCAGCACTTGGTCATGGCAGGGATGCCCAAATCTAGCTGGGGAAGGAAAGGAAAGGAGCGTGCCTTGCACTCAAACAGCTGCAACTGGGCGAGATTTTACAGGGCCCCGCTGGCTCCTTTGCCCAAACCAGAGGTATGGCAAAGCCCCTTTTCCTCCTTTTCCCACAGCCTGCTCCTTGGCCTAATAAATCTGATATAAGTGTTATTAATGCCTCTTTTCTTACAGATGTGCTTGTGAGACCAAGGATAAATACAGCATGGATCGGGGAGGTTCTGCTCCCTTGGAGGTAAGCCGCAAGCTTAGCTAATAACCATGGGGGTGATGGAGCAGGGCCTGACTCCTAGAGAGGCTGGACTCGTTAGCTCGTTATGAATTCTTCCCCTGATCGGCCTTCCTCATGTAATATTTAGGGGATGTGTTTTTTCTCCATTGCGCTCAGCACTCACGACCGCCCGCAGAAGGAGGCAGTACCACAGAAATGCCCACAAGGTTTGCAATGAAATGTGGTTTAAGGAACTAATCTAACAAGAAAAATGGGCTGTAAAGGGAGGTGTTTTCAGGGCAGGATTCGGCCTAATTGCTGCAGGCTTCATGGGCAGCAGTAATGCACCTGCTGAATAGTAATTTCTCCTCTTAGAGCCTCTCGGGAGAGCTTTTCCTGGTGATTCCAATATGATTTCATTAATTGCCTTTAAAACGGCGAGAGGGTGCAGCATTAAAGCCCGCAGGTTTATTCCAGTACCCAGTAGAGGCAAAAAGCATGGGAGGGAGCGGTGTGGATAACGCATCCAGATATTGCTGTTTGTGCATTATGCTAATACATAATTAGCATAATCACTGAGCTGCCTAGCATCAAATGTGTCTCACAAGGGCACAGGTCGATAAAAACACGTTTCCCCACACCAATGCTCTGCTTGGACATCCCTTTTCTTCTTCTAGCACTCTGCTCAGGAAACCTGCGGTGCCTACCGAGACAGCCAGAGCAACAGGCCAGTCTGTCATGGACAGAGCTCCTGTCTACGTGATCCCCGTTCTGCTGCCACCAGCCTCTGAGGTCTTCCTGCTTCCCTGAGTGACAGTGAGCTCGGCTGTGCTCAGACTGACGCGTTCGCCTTGCCTGCCGTCGGCAGCCAGCCGTGTCTTTTGGCAGTCCCAGGAGGGCAGCGTGTCCCCTAGCGCAGCACAAGCGATACTCCCTCCCTTTTGCAGAGCTCTGCCCTCAGCCGTGAGGAGAAGCCATTGCACAGCCAGCATCTAGCACAGCTGAGCATTTTCCCTCCCCCGAATTATTAGCTGCTTACTGTGATTAGAGAATTGCATTATTTCGGGATGGTGGGTGTGGCAGTACATACACTTTGGGGTACCTTGAGCCCCAGAAAATAGGAGCTGCAGCCGTTCGGTTCTTGGGGCTTGTAGTGAGGTCGCGGCATTGGAGCCTTCCCTGAGAAAGAAAGGAAAAGCGTTAGGAAAGCTGATCTTCCCAAGAGTTGTACCAAAAAACACGGAGAGTCAGGCAGCTCCCCTCTGCTCTGCATCCCCAGATGTTTTGTTCTTCTCCAGGAGGTGCAAAGAGCGAAGGACGGGTGCCACTGACACACTCTGCAGTTTCATCCCTTTATATCCGCCCTCCCTTAGTATGCTTCTTAATAGCCATAGAGAAGCAAGAAGTTCCTCCCTGAATAATTATTTACTCGATGCTGAAAGAGTGGAGAGAGGGAGCGTGACGGGACTGCCCTGTTTCCAGTGCAGACCAGCCCTCGTGGGGTTGGGTTTCTCTCTGCTGTCCCTTGGTGCGTGTTCAGTGCTTGTTGTGTTTCTGCCCCAGCAGGGTTTATGCAAGGGAGATCTCAAATGCAGGATGCGGTGTTAAAACAAGACCTTTGAACCCTGCTTTGGGAAAACTTTGTAAGCTGTGTGAATGCTCCAACTAAAGCATGTTTGAGTTAAGACTTCTGTAAGTCCATCACCTGTGTCTTGAAGTTCCAGCTTCCTTGATCCCTGTTAGAGAGTGTGTATAGATATAGAGTAGATGTAATTTAGCCTTTCAGGATTGGATCCTTTTAAACTCCGTTTTCTCTTTTTCTTCTTGTCGGCACCGATAGCTGTGTAAGACACTTTTCCCCTTTTTTTCTGACAAGGTACCTAGATTACCAGTGGTTAATATAGCCATAAATCTACTAAATCTAGTATGGTTTTGGGAAGACCTCACAGCAAAATGCCTCAAAAGGTCACGTGCAGGAATGTTCCCAGCACCTTCTAAATTACAAATTGCTAGCGCAGTTTTGTTTAAACAACAGGCTTGCAACAAATAACGGACCAAAATACCATCCAGCTGTGAGATGCCAATAGGCAGTTTTCTCCAACCCTACAGAACTGCAGTGTGCTTCAGGGATTCAGCTGTCCACAAGCCAAGACAAAGCTCTCCAGTTGACATTCCCAGCAGGTAGTGGCATTTGTGTGGGAAGGTATTTCTCAGTACGGCAGCTACTCTCGTTTCCACCCTTTTGTCCATTTGAATAGGTCAGATCTGCTTCCTGCTCCAGATGCACTTTTCTAGCAGAAAGCATTGTTATTTGAGCAGGTGGAGCCGAGTTAACAATAGACAGAGAGCACAGGTCAGCTGGTCACGGCACACCACCATTATAGGATTAGCTTTGCACCAAAACACAAGTCCATTGAGGTACACAGACACAAGGTAACACCTGAGTTCAGGACACGTTGCATATTACGCTATTTTGGTGGCTATGCTGTAGAGAGAAGGGATTGTGTCTATAGATGGGCTGAATCTTACAGCCAACGGCTCCCAAGCAACACAGTGAGAGGAGGGCAGCACCCAGGTCTGGCTACAGCCTGGTTCCTTTTCTGGAAGGAGCCAAGAATTGGGACTCAGAGTCAAATGTTCTTGAGCTGAAGAAGGAAGCAGCGGCAGGTTCAAAATCTAAGGTAGATTTTGCAGGATGGGATCAAATTTTAATGACTTGCTTGTACTATTGATGATAAGTTGTGTTCCTGCAGCCTGTTGCCAATTACGGGATAAGGTGGCAATTCCGAGTAGGAGTGAGGCTGCTTTGGTATGTGGGGATAACTGTGTTTCTAGAGAAAACCTTCAACAAGCTGAAGTTCCAGCTATTAAAATGTTTTACAAAGGTGACCAGAAAAAATAAATCTTGTGAGAACTGTGAAATCAACAGAACTGCCCTCAAGATGAGCCTTTGTAGGAAACCCGCCCCCTCCTCTTTGAAAAACAAAGTTTAATCATTTGCAAAGTGATCAGCTAGATCAAGCCTGAGACACCACAGTTAACTTCTCTCCCACATCTTGTCTGTAGCTGAGAGGAAAACAAAAACAAAGGCAAGGCACTAGCGATGGGGCTCCTCATTCTACATGAGCGTTTACTCAGCGCCTGTTATTATTTATTGCTTGCCCATCCCACAGGCAGGTCTGTGGTGGGGAAGGGGCTCGGTGGGTCACGCTGGTGGTTTTGCTGCCTGTGTTTCACCAGGCACCTCTCGTGGTCTGCCTGGGGGGTGATGCTGATGTACAGAAGCATGGCCCTGCTGAGAAAGCCTGCTCTCTGGAAGATGTATTTCAGGGCACTGCCTCATTGGCGTTGCCTTAAAGGAGAACCAAAGTTGTGTTTCTAATGGGAAGCAAGTTTCCCTGATGCATTTTAATATCCCCAAGCTGTTGTGGCTGTGCCAAGAGGCTGGAAAACAGCCTGCTGGCTAGAGGAGATTTGTGGCCCATGCAGGAGGTCTGAGACACTGCAGTACTGGGGTAAGGTGAAGGGAAGAGATTTCCAGGTGAACAGATGGTCCTGGGGTCCCTTGCTGCGGTGGGGGGACCAAGTTATTTCTCTGCTTTGGGCAGACACTGTCCTTCCTCACCACGGCCACTGAGTGCTGTGGTGGAGGGCCTTGGAAGGTGTGCCTCAGGACCACTCGCTGTGCAGAACATCAACGTCCTGCCTGGCCAGACGGCTGAGAGAAGCTGTCAAGGGATTTACTCCCACTTGAGGCTGTTGTTCCCCCTGAGATGCCCAGAGAGCTTTTATAAAGAGGAGGAGGTATTTTCCTGCAAATACTTGGGTAACCGTAATGTTCTGAGTTAAGGGAGCAATCCGTCACCTTGTTTGTTCTCAGACCTCACCAGGTGCTGATAAATCGGGAGGAGAGGCTGGCAGCCAGACCAGCCAAGTGTTTGTGCTCAGCTGAAGATGGATGTGGCAATTACAGGTGAGTCCTGACCTTTATCGTGGCAAAATAAGGTATTATCAGTATCTCTTGTCTGAAGTGGGAGAGTGGAATGCACCAATTTTGTTTCTTGGCTGGGAAAAAAGCAATCAAGCCCTGATTCAGCAGCAAGACAATAAAGATGGTTGGCATTCGTTCTTCTGGGCACAGGCATCTGGTCTCGTTGGTTGGGAATTGTCCCTGCATCCCCTCTGCTTGCAGTTTGCGGTGTCTGTGCTAGCGACCAGCACAGACAAATGGTCCTGGGAGGGTACAGCAAGGCCCTGGGAGGCATGCGGGTAGCATTTTAAATTTCCTCCTTCAGCCAGTGATTAATGAGCTGTTCAGCAGAGGACAAGAACAGGGCTAAAGAAGTGTGTGTTTGTTTTCCTTTCTAGGTGAAGATTTCTCTGATAAGAAGCAGGATGCTCCTGGGGAATGGGCAGGTGTTTGCACTGCTCTGTGGAGGTGCATGGAGAGCAGAGGACTAGGGCAGGGAGAGACCTGGCCTGAGAGCGGTAAGTTCTCCAGGACTTGACAGTGGTAAGCCAAAATGAGCTTCCTTCCCAAAATGAGCTCTGAGTATCATCAGCCTTCCCTAATTTTGCCTCAGGCACTCTGTAGCATCTGTGTTTCTCCCGGTGCCCTCCCTGTGGGATGATCCAAACCCTTCCTTTTTGGTAAATCTCTCAAAGTCCAAGGTGAGCAGTGGCTGCCTCATTCCGCCTTGAGTACTAAAGGTTCCTCCGTGGTGACAGTGGGGCTCGTTTACCTTCCTGTTATCTCCCCTCCTCCAACCCCTGCTATTAGCCAACTCGCGGCTGCTGAATAACCACGCTCCGAAGGTTGCCGAGATTACGGCCGCAGCCAACACGAACAGCCCCTTCTGAGTCAGGCCTGCACCAGCAGCTCATCCTCCCCGCCAGGGCCTCGTAACTGGGTGGCTGGGTCACCCCCACACGCTGGCTGTAAGACCCGCGTCCTCTCCTCTTGTCCCATTGCACCCAGCACAGACCAGTCGCTGCTTAGGGGGAAGGATGAGGGCTGGGTTTCTGGTGCTGGCACCAGCAGAGAAGTCGTGGCTCTCTGCGGTGGCCTTCCCGTGCCGCCCAGGGTTGGGTCATGGGTGGCCTCGGGAAGGAGAGCTGCGAGTTTCCACAGAGGAGGGAAGGAGGGGAAGACAGGGTGGGGAGAGAGGAGCCAGGAAGAGCTAGGTGGGGACGTGGTGACCAGCAGCACCACTCTGAGGGCCTCCTTAGCACCAGATTAGGAAAGTAACAGAGCATATACATTGCTGGGACAGTGCTAAATGCCTTGCCCTTCTACCATCCCCAAGGGTGCTAACGGACAGTGCCTGTCCTAGCAAAGCAGCCAGCAGCCCCAGGCACAGAGCGTTCTGCCCCATGTCCCCAGCGTGGGGCCGCCCTTCACTTACCGTATCGACATCTGTACTGACAAACGCCATTTTTCCCCCCAAGCAGTTCCAAGAAGGAGTCAAAGTAGCTGTTAACTGTTTCAAAGCTGTCCCGGATGGCCCCGATGCCCCATTCTGGAAAGTATGACTCCGTGGAGGAGGTCTGCTGGGCGGCGTTCTCCTGCGTCGTGTCCTCGGTGCCGTGCCCCAAGCCCAGGGTCAGGCACAGAACCGCTGCCTCAAAAAGCAGCCGCATCCTGCAGCCCGGATCCAGGCCCCGGAGCCTTCGTGCGGGCCGGGAGGAGCGGGGCGAGCTGTGCTGCGTCAGAGGCAGGTGAGCGCCCCTCTGCACTGGACTTTAAACACTGCGGGGGGAGCCAGGATGAGGTCACGGCAATCAGGGTGCAAAGTGCGCGGTGGAGATTTGGACCGGGTCTGTCTCACGGAGAAACGCCGGGGTTTGCGTTTGCACAATCCCGCTGGAACCGGCTCGGCCCCTGCAGCACCGGGGCTTGGGCTGCTGTCGGAAGGTCCCGGAACAGAGCCGCTGGGCGCTGAGCGGGAGCCACTTGCCCAGGGTGTGCGGCACAAGCACCCTGCCCAGCGAGGCAGCCAGCGGGCTGCCCTGCTCCCGGCCCTGCTGGGTGGGAGGTGGAGAGTTTCTCTTCCTCCACAACTCCCCCTGCCCGGGCAATGGATCAGAGCACCGTATCCTGCTGCGATGGGCCTCCTGGGGGTGGTGCAGCAGCTAGCAGTAATTCGGGTTTAGGGCTGGATTCAGGGCAACCCCTTGGTGTTTCCCTCCTGTTATGGGATCAATGATGCAGATATGTGTTTGCCGTTAGCGGGACTCCCGAAGGCTGACGTTAGGCAGCTGGTTGTTGCAGCTGCTTTTGTGTAGTGCTGATGCTGCTGAGTTCAACTTGTAGCCTAGGTGGCTCGCAGCACAAAGGGCTGGCACCAAAACCCAAGTCAGGTAACGGGTTCAGGGGGTGGCAGCAGGCCCTGGCTCGTGGGGCCTGCATGGCCTGCGGGGGTTTCAAAACGTTACTTATTAAAAGAAAACAGCCAAACAGACCAACAACAAAAGACAACGCAAACCACTGATAAAGACTCGGGAAGAGAAACAGCACAGGAAGGTTCCGGCTTCACTCGGGAAGCTTTTCAGATGTGTCCCAGCACAGTGCTGCCTCCAGAAACAGCCGCTCCGCAGCTGCCCCTTCGCTGTGGCCTCCGAGGGCAGCCCCAGCGGTCATGTCTGCTGGAGCACGGGGCGCTGACCAGAGGCAAGGGGAGCCCGCCTGCGGGTCTCTCAAATACGTGGCACGTGTAAGTGCAAGTTCTGACATTTTGCTGTTTTGCAGGAGACTTGGCCCCGCAGCATTGGCACTTCTGACACGCCAGAGCCCCGCAGCCCCTGACTGCCTGCGCCTTCTGCATGCTGCCCCCGTCGGGTTCTCCAGGCATGGGATAAGGAGCAGGGACCGCAGCCCAGCCTTGGCTTCTCAGAGAGGTGAGCGGAGCAGGCGGGCTGGGCAGTCCCCTCCCGTGAAATAGCGTGGGGCTGGAGCCAGCTGCTGCCTTCTTGGGTCTGTTCTGGTGCCCCCCACCGCCTGCTCAGTGCCCCTCAGGGGCTCTGAGGGACCCGCATTGCTACTAAATGGTCCATTCCCTGGGAATGGTCCGGTCTGTTGGCTGCACAGTGCCGCTGGAATTGCTGTCAGGAAGCCCCAGGAGAGGGAAGAGCAAGTTCCACAGCCCCACGCAGCGTCGCGCACTGAGCGGAAGCCAGTTGTGTCCCCGCCGGCTCCATCGCTGCCCTGCGTGACGTGCTGGTTTGCAGCCTCAGTGCTCCCCGCCCCCAGGAACAGGCTGGCAGAAATTAACGTTAAAAGAGCAAAACAGCTGTTCAGAAATAACTTGGAAACACTGAGCAGAGCCCCTGGGTGGCTGTGCCTGGTGCCGTGCTTTTTAGCAGAGCCTTTTAGTTGCCCTGGTGGCAACTCCAGAACGTGGCTTTCTTTGTCACCCCTTACTCCCTGGTGGCTGATCCATGTGCCACCGAACATGGACAAGCGAGGGAAAAATGCTGGCAGCACTGCAGGGGGTGCAAAACACAGCGCCTGGTGCGTGAGCTGTGCGTGCTGTGCCCCATAGGACGCCTCTGGGCAGAGAGCACAGAGCCAGGGCCATTTGCAAAATCAATCAGGATTTGTTAGGAAAGCTGCGCGGGGCAGGGGGAGCAGCTGGCAATGCGTGGAGCCTGGGAAGAGAGGAGTCAGGAACTTTCCTGCTGGTTTGTCACTTGTCCCGAAGTAAAAGTTTGCGAACAAAATAGCGGTCTTGAAACTGCTTTCCCAAAACGTGGCAGCTGCTTTGTCCTGCCCCGGGGTTGAGCCACCCTTTTTCCTTCTCCTGCTTCCTTCCAGCCCTCTCCCCACCAGTCTGCCGAGATGTTTGCAACCCAGCTGCAAACAGCTCGTTGCACCCAAACTTCAGGATCTAAAGACCAGGAAAAAATGTGGAATTGAGTAACACTAACAAACCCTACACAACACCTCCCCCTGCCCCGAGCCATCGCAGGGAGTCGCTGCCCAGGCCCAGCAGCTGCAGCAGGGAGGGCTTCTTACAGCCATCAGCCTGTACCTGCGGGTCCTCTGACCTGGCTGTGGGCCACTGCCCGCTCCCTCTGCCAGCTGTTCTCCCTGAAGGTGAGAGGGGGGGATGTTTGCGTGATGGTGAACCCTGACAGCCAGGATCTGAACCTTGTCTTGACCTCAGGATAGCAGCTCCCAGCTCCACGCATTCATTCCTGACTCTGTCATGCCTAAATATAGAGCAGCCCTCGGGCCGCGGTGAGTCACTGCCTCCTAATGACACTCTCAGACTGTTGGCAGCCTGCTCCTGCCGAACCCAACAGAGGCAGAGCTGAGGAGGGACGTGCGGGGCAGACACCCGCCCTGCAGCAGCCCCCTTCTTGGGAGTTTGCCAGGGCCTTTCCCTTTGTGTTCTGCTGGGGGTGAGGGAGGACAGAGGGGCTGCATTCTTTCTGGATGAATTGCTGATGTTTCAGGAGGGAATGTGCAGCTTGTGGTTGAATTTCATGCATAATCCATGGTTGGTTCAAAGCCTGATGTGGGAGCCAGATGAGTTGCTGAATATCGGAAAAAGAAATGCAGCTCGGTGGTGAATGCCCAAGTCCCGCCGAGAGGCAGGTCAGAGCCCAGGGGCTGGAGGAGGCTCCCGCAGGCCGGTGGCCTGGTCCAGTCTCTGCAGGAGGCCCCACACAGATCCCTCAGCCCTGTGCTGCCGTGCCCTCGCCGCAGGCACCGATAGCCACCGACCCTTTCCTTTCTCTTCATCTTGTCCTGCCCTGCAGCTACTTGCAGGCCCTCTCCCCGCTTCCTGTTGCTGTCCGGCCTCGTTTGCTGTAATTATCGCAGTTCTTACCCGGTGGGGTCGTCACAGAGCACCAGCATTGGTCGGGGGTGCAGGGCTGACCCACAGCCCCAGCCTGGTTCCATGGGAGGGGGGGGCAAAGGAGGCCCAGGGCCCCAGATCCCAGGCAGGTGCCTCAGGACAGGCAGGGCAGCCATTCCACAGGCTTCCGACCTTGCTGTGATTTATTTATTTTTTTTTTGCAGGTTCCCGATGACCACAAGTTGTGTATGGGCTCCGCTGTTTAGAAGGAGTGAGGCACAGGAGCAGCCGTAGTGTATGAACTGCTGCAGAAGTCTTGGTCATGGAAGAAGTCAGCCCGCACATCACATCGCACAGGTAAGTGCTCTGTCTCCTAGCACACTGTGTCACAGGACAGCCTGAGCCGCCTTCCCCACAACTCTTCAGTTAACTGCCTGTTTGACCCCTTGGCTCAGGAAACACAAGCATTTATCCTCTCAAAAAACGGGTCTTCTAGCAGCCGACCCTTTGCCATGCTAGTTCTGAGCACTGAGCCAGAAGCGCACGCTGCTCCATCCCTGTGAAACCCCGCAGCAGCTACTTCCATAAACTGAGAGCACGGTGCTGAGCCGCACCCCTCCCGCAGAGCAGGCCAGCTCCTTTCCTTCAGTTTTTGTGTTCAGCATGCTTCTAGCCCAGCCTATCTGCCATCCTCTTGTGCAGTCCATCAGCACTGTGTGTTTCCAGCTGAGACAGAAAGTTTGGGCCCGAGAATGTGTTTTACAGTAATCTGTGACAGGAACATCTTCCTCACCTGCCCGCTTAATTATGAAGTGAAACAAGTGAGCTGTTTCCAGGACACACATATGGTGTGACCTGTACGATCAGCTTTACAACAGCCATGTATGACGAGAGTGTGATGTGGAGGATTTTTCACTGCTAATGGCAGTGGCTTTTATTTCAAGCCCATTTTTTTTTACATTAAAATTTTTATTACAAAAACTGTAACAGTAAGGCAGTTTCTCAATTGTCAGTCACTGTGAGCCAAACAATTTTCAATCACCTTTAATACAAAACTAGATTCACACAGGAGCCATGCTCTTGATCCAAAAGCCCTTTGAGAAATGAGGGGATAAGGCAGAGAGGAACACCACCTGTGTCATCACTTACACGTTCGGTATGAGGTGTACGAACACTATTGCAGTGGAGAAAGATGACATACGGATTGTCTGCAGGTCAAAAAAATAAGCTTGCCCTTTCTCTTCTGATAATCTGGAACATTTCAGTCTGATGTGCCTCAGCAGAATTGAAGTTGAGTTTTGGGGGATTTTCCTTTTAAACCAAGTGAAATTTTCCACCGCCAAAGACAAATTATTTTTCTTTCCTGAAGAACTGCAAGTCATTGAGTAGTTCACAGATTTAAAAAGTCATGCTCTAAAACTTCTTTACTCCCCAAGCGATGCCTCTTAGGAGACCATTCTTAAAACGCTTGTCAACGCTGGAGAGGCATGATGGTAGGTGAGGGAGGGAACTGTTTAGCAAACTGCCCTAGGCATTCCACAAGTTCTTTCGGGCTTGTTGTTCATCTTTTGGTGTTGCTTGAACAGAGAGGAAAAAAAAAAAATTTTGCTTGATATAATGAAATTAGGGTTTCTCATCACTTCAACCCTGCCTTTTTCCATCCAACATGTAAGAGCCCCATGTGTTTTTTTTTTCCAATGTGGCAGTACCTGAAGTAGTCACTGGCAGCTTTTATTCAGTAATTCTCTTTTACCTCACATCAATTCTAGAATTGTTAGCTGTTAATTATTTTTGTGTGTCAAGTAATGTGGCTCACTTGAGAGAAAAGCAGCTGTCTGTAATAGCAAAACCAGATGCTGTTTTCCAAACATGCTCACGGTGGTAATACACGGATTTCTTTTTGTGCTTGTTAGCTATCCAGGGCTGGCTCATCTAGAAGCGCTTATAGATGCCCCAGAGCCAGCAGGAGGAACTTACTTAAACGCCCCCAACTAAGGCTCCTAACTCCATGTTGCCCATTGCGCTCTTTTACGTGCAGGGAAGTGGCAGGACTCACTGCATCCATGGTGACCTTTTTTGGAGCTTAAGAAAGCCAACAAGATGGGAAAGAGAAAACCATGGCCAGGAACAGAGATGACTGCACTGACACCACGTAAAAAAGGAGAAAACTTGGGTAAGTATGGTCTGTGTTGTTTGTTTGTTTTTAATTCTTACACCTTTGTGATCAAAAATATGCTCTGATTTCTTTGACTAATCTGTATCAGAGATTGCGCTAATAGTACCAGCAATTCTGACTGACTGAGCAGTATAAAGGGTGGAGGAACTGTTTCTAATTAGTCTTTTCATTAAATGCTGGCTGGGCTTTGTTTTTTGCATCTTTGAAAAACACAAGCAAAAAGCAAGAATGTGTAGGGCTACGGATAAACAGTTATGTAGGTCCCACTGCTAACTGGCTCAGTAGAAATTTAACACATTTTTCCAGCAAAGGTTTTAAAGTGTCTTCTGAAAGTATGTAGTTTCTCAAACTATAGTACCGTAACTGCATTCTCACTATTCCAGAGGTATTTTCTAACGTATTAGCAGTTGGTTTCTTCTACATTTTGGCTCAATTTTCAAGATTTTATTGAGGCAGAAAACCCAATTAACTAAAATGGGAATTTTTTCCTTGGTAAAGACCAAGGAAAAAGAAAAGACAAGACCCCCTAAATCAGTAAAACCATCATCATCCAGAATATTAGACTGTTTAGGCAGTGTCTGGTGCAGCTCACTTTGATTCTTGTCCTCATGCTAGTGGAATATCGAGACATTTTGCTTAAAATCCTGCTGTTGAAGAGAAATGGCTTAGGGAAGTGAACCTCCTGCAGCCTCTCCCCACCCTGCTTAGGTTTGTCTGTGCTGGGGTCAGCAGGGATGGCAGTTATTCCTCCTGCAGGAACCTGAAGAACAGAACAAAAATTCAACAGCTGCAGCAGCCACAGTCTCATCTCCCTCAGAGGTTTCAACGTCATCTCAGCGTAAGGAGGCCTCACCGCAAACTCAGGACCTGAGAGCCCCTGACGGTAAGTGAGCTCCTCCAGCGTGGGCACTGCTGACCTGGGGACTGCGTGGGTGGTGTGCGTCACAACAGCCCCAGCCTGGCTCAGGGAAGGGAAGCAGTGAAGCAAGCAGCACCAGGGCCTCTGCAGAGGCCCTTTCCCAGCCACAGCTGAGGAGGGGGAGGCAGCACAGGGGGCATCACTGCAGTGGAGGCAGTCCCCGCCAGGTGAGCAACACCAGCCATCGAGAGAGGGAACCTCCTCTGGTATCTAAAGGTATGGCACTGCTGCCAGCTGTATTCAGCATCCACGGCAATGAAAATATTTGCAAAAAAAAAAAAAAAGGCATCTAAAAAAGATTTAGGATTATAAATAGGCCAACGATTTCTCACAAAAACTCAAGAACTGGGAGGACAAGGGTGGAGAGTGTTCTGTGATAACTGTGTGTTACCTCATCACCTGAAGTCTCATAACCAATTTGAAATTCCAGTGTCCTAAGGCACAATTACTTTGATTGATTAATGAAGATGGAAACGTTCCCATCCCCACCGCCCAAGGAACAGATGTAAGCGGTTACTACTAAGAATAAAAGCAGCATTTGTTTCTTTTTATGTGGACAAACAATAAAGAAAGGAAATAGAGAGGAGACGGGCCATAATCTCAGTTGTCAGGCTGCTCTGATGCAGGCATGTTTGACATTACACTGCTAAAGCATCTCATCTAAGCATACGCAACTGCTGGCTCACATTTTCAAGGTTAAGAGCCAAATTCACCATAAAGTCCAAGAAGGAAGACAGTTAAAAAAATTTGGGCTTTTGTGGAAGTGGAAAAAAACAGGCTAAAGTAGACTATGATATAACTGTTCCCCAGAGAAACACAAACCATGCCCACGGTTTTCAACAGTAGTGGTCATGTACTCTAGAAAAGCAAGGAGTCAGATGTCTGGAAGTTGAGGAATACGAACTGGTTTAATTCAGCCTTCCTTAGAAAGGAGCCCTCCCCTTGACTCTTCCAGGCAGCGTTCATCCCGCCATCAGCAGACTGACAGTTGCGAGGACTCTAAATCGAATGATCACGGGCTTTCCGCGCTGATCCAGAGGGGTGTGGTGAAGGAACACCACACATAACACACTGTCGGTTGTGGCCCTGAATCTGTATTTTGTCCTTATTTTCCTTTCTGTAACACTCATGGGCCTTAAAAATCAATATAATCCATTTGTAAAACTTTAAGGGGGTATTTTAGAAG